>NW_028125276.1:0-173887 GCF_965194825.1 Balaenoptera physalus
CAAGGAGGGAGATTGCTAGTAAAGCGGCTGGAATGGCGAACCCGAGCACAAGGAGATGAGAAATGAGGTGCGTTTTGGAAATCTTTCCCGATCACACGGTGTACCATCTTCTGGGTTTCTCATGCATGTTTTCGATGTAGGAAGATGCCCTTGAACCTGGAGATTTGGGACCCATGGGATGGGTACCACGCAGTATTGCTTTAAAGGGTCTGCGTTTCCTCACCCAACCTCACCAAACCTCTCAGCCCCAAGAGTGTCCACCCTTATGTCTCAATCAGCTGTGGGTCTAGATATGGTCAATCCAGGTGGCATCACAGCCCCTGAACGAATTTTGTAAGAATTTCTCTCTCTTTCACTGTCTTTGTTTCACGTGTTTTTAAAAGTAATTGATGTTTATAATGGGGTTTAGCTGCTTTTCACTGCTGTGTTTATGCCGCTTTACACCCACTTGACTCACTTACAGAGAGATATCAATACATAGGTTTTAAGATTCTTACTTGTCAGATATATTCTTGGGCGGTGAATAGGGGGTTTTGAGTCCAATTCACTGAGCAAGGAGTAGGTCTTGTCTATTACATATTGGGTTTATGGAACGGTATCTGAGCTAATTTGAAACCCTTGTTTTATGCATCACCCCACCTCACCTTTCCCGTTAAGCAGCCATAGTGTGTTTTCTAAACGTGTGACTTTGTTCTGTTTTGTAATTCAGTTCAAGGCTAGCGGTTTTTACATTCCCTGTATAAGTGATATTTTATGATAAGTGTGTTTTTCTGTGTGACTTATTTCACTTAGAATCGTCGTACCAAAATCCACTCATCATGCTGCTACTAGCCTTATGACGTTGATTTCATGGCTGAGTGATATTCCATTGTACATAAGGACCACAACTTCTTTATCCATTTTTGTCTTTCCTGGGATATTTAAGGTGTAACGAAGTGGAGGTTCTTGTCAACAGAGCAGCCCTAAACTTTGGGGTGCCTGTGTCTTGCTGATTTTTAGTTTTCCCAATTTATACGCCCATGAGTGGAAGTGCCCTATGCTCTCTAAGCTGAGTTTTTTAGATGTTTCAGGACACACCGTACACTTCTCCAGAGTGGCTGTTGGCAACTTACATCCCGCCCATCAGCGTAGCCAGGCTCCCGTTTCTCCATGGCCTGTCCTGCATTTCTGGTTTTGACACTTTATTCAGCATGGCCCTTTTGAGCGATGGGAAGCGAGACTTCTTTGTAGCGCTGATTTGCCTTTCCTGGTTGCTTGGTTGGCCAAAAAGGGCGGATGCGTTTTTTCCTGAACATATTCAGGAAAAAACGCGTACGCCCTTTTTGGCCAAGGGCATCATTGTCGAGGTTTTGCCGCTTTTCCTGTTCTTTAAAGGCGATTCGAATCTCCCGCCTGAAATCTGTTTCCTGCAATTCTGCCTTGCTTTCAAATCCTCTTCGTTGCCTTCCCTCAATATATTTGTGGACGAGAGTTATCATTTATAAGTCTGCAGGTTTGTGAATTGCAGTGCCCCTCAGCTCCATTTTTCAACTCGCTTTCTTGGGAGCTGGCCGCAAAAGCGCAGGATTGATTCAGGCCCTATTCTGGTCCCGGGCGGCAGGCTGAGCCTGTGGTTAATTATTCTTCCTGATGGGAAAATAGAGTGACCTGTGCCTGTCCCAATACCTAGAGCTAGTCTCTCATTGGTTACCCCTCTTCCCGTTCATCCTCAGGACAAATTGCAACCTGTACGGAACAGGAGGTTAAAGGTGCTGATTCTCCAAGGAGGGAGATTGATAGTAAAGCGGCTGGAATGGCGAACCCGAGCACAAGGGGAGGAGAAATGAGGTGCGTTTTGGAAACCTTTCCCAATCACACGGTGTACCATCTTCTGGGTTTCTCATGCATGTTTTCGATGTAGGACGATGCCTTTGAACCTGGAGATTTGGGACCCATGGGATGGGTACCACGCAGTATTGCTTTAAAGGGTCTGCGTTTCCTCACCCAACCTCACCAAACCTCTCAGCCCCAAGAGTGTCCAACCTTATGTCTCAATCACCTGTGGGTCTAGATATGGTCAATCCAGGTGGCATCACAGCCCCTGAACGAATTTTGTAAGAATTTCTCTCTCTTTCACTGTCTTTGTTTCACGGGTTTTTAAAAGTAATTGATTTTTATAATGGGGTTTAGCTGCTTTTCACTGCTGTGCTTATGCCGCTTTACACCCACTTGACTCACTTACAGAGAGATATCAATACATAGGTTTTAAGATTCTTACTATTCAGATATATTCTTGGGCGGTGAATAAGGGTTGTTGAGTCCAATTCACTGAGCAAGGAGTAGGTCTTGTCTATTACATATTGGGTTTATGGAACGGTATCTGAGCCAATTTGAAACCGTTGTTTTATGCATCACCCCACCTCACCTATCCCGTTAAGCAGCCATAGTGTGTTTTCTAAACGTGTGACTCTGTTCTGTTTTGTAATTCAGTTCAAGGGTAGCTGTTTTTACATTCCCTCTATAAGTGATATCTTATGATAAGTGTGTTTTTCTGTGTGACTTATTTCACTTAAAATCGTCGTACCTAAATCCACTCATCATGCTGCTACTAGCCTTATGACGTTGATTTCATGGCTGAGTGATATTCCATTGTACATAAGGACCACAACTTCTTTATCCATTTTTCTCTTTCCTGGGATATTTAAGGTGTAACGAAGTGGAGGTTCTTGTCAACAGAGCAGCCCTAAACTTTGGGGTGCCGGTGTCTTGCTGATTTTTAGTTTTCCCAATTTATACGCCCATGAGTGGAAGTGCCCTATGCTCTCTAAGCTGAGTTTTTTAGATGTTTCAGGACACACCGTACACTTCTCCAGAGTGGCTGTTGGCAATTTACATCCTGCCCATCAGCGTAGCCAGGCTCCCGTTTCTCCATGGCCTGTCCTGCATTTCTGGTTTTGACACTTTATTCAGCATGGCCCTTTTGACCGATGGGAAGCGAGACTTCTTTGTAGCGCTGATTTGCCTTTCCAGGTTGCTTGGTTGGCCAAAAAGGGCGGATGCGTTTTTTCCTGAACATATTCAGGAAAAAACGCATCCGCCCTTTTTGACCAAGGGCATCATTGTCGAGGTTTTGCCGCTTTTCCTGTTCTTTAAAGGCGATTCGAATCTCCCTCCTGAAATCTGTTTCCTGCAATTCTGCCTTGCTTTCAAATCCTCTTCGTTGTCTTCCCTCAATATATTTGTGGACGAGAGTTATCATTTATAAGTCTGCAGGTTTGTGAATTGCAGTGCCCCTGAGCTCCAGTTTTCAACTCGCTTTCTTGGGAGCTGGCCGCAAAACGCAGGATTGCTTCAGGCCCTATTCTGGTCCCGGGCGGCAGGCTGAGCCTGTGGTTAATTCTTCTTCCTGATGGGAAAATAGAATGACCTGTGCCTGTCCCAACACCTAGAGCTAGTCTCTCATTGGTTCCCCCTCTTCCCGTTCATCCTCAGGACAAATTGCAACCTGTACGGAACAGGAGGTTAAAGGTGCTGATTCTCCAAGGAGGGAGATTGCTAGTAAAGCGGCTGGAATGGCGAACCCGAGCACAAGGAGATGAGAAATGAGGTGCGTTTTGGAAACCTTTCCCGATCACACGGTGTACCATCTTCTGGGTTTCTCATGCATGTTTTCGATGTAGGAAGATGCCCTTGAACCTGGAGATATGGGACCCATGGGATGGGTACCACGCAGTATTACTTTAAAGGGTCTGCGTTTCCTCACCCAACCTCACCAAACCTCTCAGCCCCAAGAGTGTCCACCCTTATGTCTCAATCAGCTGTGTGTCTAGATATGGTCAATCCAGGTGGCATCACAGCCCCTGAACGAATTTTGTAAGAATTTCTCTCTCTTTCACTGTCTTTGTTTCACGGGTTTTTAAAAGTAATTGATTTTTATAATGGGGTTTAGCTGCTTTTCACTGCTGTGTTTATGCCGCTTTACACCCACTTGACTCACTTACAGAGAGATATCAATACATAGGTTTTAAGATTCTTACTATTCAGATATATTCTTGGGCGGTGAATAAGGGTTGTTGAGTCCAATTCACTGAGCAAGGAGTAGGTCTTGTCTATTACATATTGGGTTTATGGAACGGTATCTGAGCCAATTTGAAACCGTTGTTTTATGCATCACCCCACCTCACCTATCCCGTTAAGCAGCCATAGTGTGTTTTCTAAACGTGTGACTCTGTTCTGTTTTGTAATTCAGTTCAAGGGTAGCTGTTTTTACATTCCCTCTATAAGTGATATCTTATGATAAGTGTGTTTTTCTGTGTGACTTATTTCACTTAGAATCGTCGTACCTAAATCCACTCATCATGCTGCTACTAGCCTTATGACGTTGATTTCATGGCTGAGTGATATTCCATTGTACATAAGGACCACAACTTCTTTATCCATTTTTCTCTTTCCTGGGATATTTAAGGTGTAACGAAGTGGAGGTTCTTGTCAACAGAGCAGCCCTAAAGTTTGGGGTGCCTGTGTCTTGCTGATTTTTAGTTTTCCCAATTTATACGCCCATGAGTGGAAGTGCCCTATGCTCTCTAAGCTGAGTTTTTTAGATGTTTCAGGACACACCGTACACTTCTCCAGAGTGGCTGTTGGCAATTTACATCCCGACCATCAGAGTAGCCAGGCTCCCGTTTTTCCATGGCCTGTCCTGCATTTCTGGTTTTGACACTTTATTCAGCATTGCCCTTTTGACCGATGGGAAGCGAGACTTCTTTGTAGCGCTGATTTGCCTTTCCAGGTTGCTTGGTTGGCCAAAAAGGGCGGATGCGTTTTTTCCTGCATATATTCAGGAAAAAACGCATCCGCCCTTTTTGGCCAAGGGCATCATTGTCGAGGTTTTGCCGCTTTTCCTGTTCTTTAAAGGCGATTTGAATCTCCCTCCTGAAATCTGTTTCCTGCAATTCTGCCTTGCTTTCAAATCCTCTTCGTTACCTTCCCTCAATATATTTGTGGACGAGAGTTATCATTTATAAGTCTGCAGGTTTGTGAATTGCAGTGCCCCTGAGCTCCATTTTTCAACTCGCTTTCTTGGCAGCTGGCCGCAAACGCGCAGGATTGCTTCAGGCCTTATTCTGGTCCCGGGCGGCAGGCTGAGCCTGTGGTTAATTCTTCTTCCTGATGGGAAAATAGAGTGACCTATGCCTGTCCCAACACCTAGAGCTAGTCTCTCATTGGTTCCCCCTCTTCCCGTTCATCCTCAGGACAAATTGCAACCTGTACGGAACAGGAGGTTAAAGGTGCTGATTCTCCAAGGAGGGAGATTGCTAGTAAAGCGGCTGGAATGGCGAACCCGAGCACAAGGAGATGAGAAATGAGGTGCGTTTTGGAAATCTTTCCCGATCACACGGTGTACCATCTTCTGGGTTTCTCATGCATGTTTTCGATGTAGGAAGATGCCCTTGAACCTGGAGATTTGGGACCCATGGGATGGGTACCACGCAGTATTGCTTTAAAGGGTCTGCGTTTCCTCACCCAACCTCACCAAACCTCTCAGCCCCAAGAGTGTCCACCCTTATGTCTCAATCAGCTGTGGGTCTAGATATGGTCAATCCAGGTGGCATCACAGCCCCTGAACGAATTTTGTAAGAATTTCTCTCTCTTTCACTGTCTTTGTTTCACGGGTTTTTAAAAGTAATTGATGTTTATAATGGGGTTTAGCTGCTTTTCACTGCTGTGTTTATGCCGCTTTACACCCACTTGACTCACTTACAGAGAGATATCAATACATAGGTTTTAAGATTCTTACTTGTCAGATATATTCTTGGGCGGTGAATAGGGGGTTTTGAGTCCAATTCACTGAGCAAGGAGTAGGTCTTGTCTATTACATATTGGGTTTATGGAACGGTATCTGAGCTAATTTGAAACCCTTGTTTTATGCATCACCCCACCTCACCTTTCCCGTTAAGCAGCCATAGTGTGTTTTCTAAACGTGTGACTCTGTTCTGTTTTGTAATTCAGTTCAAGGCTAGCGGTTTTTACATTCCCTGTATAAGTGATATTTTATGATAAGTGTGTTTTTCTGTGTGACTTATTTCACTTAGAATCGTCGTACCAAAATCCACTCATCATGCTGCTACTAGCCTTATGACGTTGATTTCATGGCTGAGTGATATTCCATTGTACATAAGGACCACAACTTCTTTATCCATTTTTGTCTTTCCTGGGATATTTAAGGTGTAACGAAGTGGAGGTTCTTGTCAACAGAGCAGCCCTAAACTTTGGGGTGCCTGTGTCTTGCTGATTTTTAGTTTTCCCAATTTATACGCCCATGAGTGGAAGTGCCCTATGCTCTCTAAGCTGAGTTTTTTAGATGTTTCAGGACACACCGTACACTTCTCCAGAGTGGCTGTTGGCAACTTACATCCCGCCCATCAGCGTAGCCAGGCTCCCGTTTCTCCATGGCCTGTCCTGCATTTCTGGTTTTGACACTTTATTCAGCATGGCCCTTTTGAGCGATGGGAAGCGAGACTTCTTTGTAGCGCTGATTTGCCTTTCCTGGTTGCTTGGTTGGCCAAAAAGGGCGGATGCGTTTTTTCCTGAACATATTCAGGAAAAAACGCGTACGCCCTTTTTGGCCAAGGGCATCATTGTCGAGGTTTTGCCGCTTTTCCTGTTCTTTAAAGGCGATTCGAATCTCCCGCCTGAAATCTGTTTCCTGCAATTCTGCCTTGCTTTCAAATCCTCTTCGTTGCCTTCCCTCAATATATTTGTGGACGAGAGTTATCATTTATAAGTCTGCAGGTTTGTGAATTGCAGTGCCCCTCAGCTCCATTTTTCAACTCGCTTTCTTGGGAGCTGGCCGCAAAAGCGCAGGATTGATTCAGGCCCTATTCTGGTCCCGGGCGGCAGGCTGAGCCTGTGGTTAATTATTCTTCCTGATGGGAAAATAGAGTGACCTGTGCCTGTCCCAATACCTAGAGCTAGTCTCTCATTGGTTACCCCTCTTCCCGTTCATCCTCAGGACAAATTGCAACCTGTACGGAACAGGAGGTTAAAGGTGCTGATTCTCCAAGGAGGGAGATTGCTAGTAAAGCGGCTGGAATGGCGAACCCGAGCACAAGGGGAGGAGAAATGAGGTGCGTTTTGGAAACCTTTCCCAATCACACGGTGTACCATCTTCTGGGTTTCTCATGCATGTTTTCGATGTAGGACGATGCCTTTGAACCTGGAGATTTGGGACCCATGGGATGGGTACCACGCAGTATTGCTTTAAAGGGTCTGCGTTTCCTCACCCAACCTCACCAAACCTCTCAGCCCCAAGAGTGTCCAACCTTATGTCTCAATCACCTGTGGGTCTAGATATGGTCAATCCAGGTGGCATCACAGCCCCTGAACGAATTTTGTAAGAATTTCTCTCTCTTTCACTGTCTTTGTTTCACGGGTTTTTAAAAGTAATTGATTTTTATAATGGGGTTTAGCTGCTTTTCACTGCTGTGCTTATGCCGCTTTACACCCACTTGACTCACTTACAGAGAGATATCAATACATAGGTTTTAAGATTCTTACTATTCAGATATATTCTTGGGTGGTGAATAAGGTGTGTTGAGTCCAATTATTTGAGCAAGGAGTAGGTCTTGTCTATTACATATTGGGTTTATGGAACGGTATCTGAGCTAATGTGAAACCGTTGTTTTATGCATCACCCCACCTCACCTATCCCGTTAAGCAGCCATAGTGTGTTTTCTAAACGTGTGACTCTGTTCTGTTTTGTAATTCAGTTCAAGGGTAGCTGTTTTTACATTCCCTCTATAAGTGATATCTTATGATAAGTGTGTTTTTCTGTGTGACTTATTTCACTTAAAATCGTCGTACCTAAATCCACTCATCATGCTGCTACTAGCCTTATGACGTTGATTTCATGGCTGAGTGATATTCCATTGTACATAAGGACCACAACTTCTTTATCCATTTTTCTCTTTCCTGGGATATTTAAGGTGTAACGAAGTGGAGGTTCTTGTCAACAGAGCAGCCCTAAACTTTGGGGTGCCGGTGTCTTGCTGATTTTTAGTTTTCCCAATTTATACGCCCATGAGTGGAAGTGCCCTATGCTCTCTAAGCTGAGTTTTTTAGATGTTTCAGGACACACCGTACACTTCTCCAGAGTGGCTGTTGGCAATTTACATCCTGCCCATCAGCGTAGCCAGGCTCCCGTTTCTCCATGGCCTGTCCTGCATTTCTGGTTTTGACACTTTATTCAGCATGGCCCTTTTGACCGATGGGAAGCGAGACTTCTTTGTAGCGCTGATTTGCCTTTCCAGGTTGCTTGGTTGGCCAAAAAGGGCGGATGCGTTTTTTCCTGAACATATTCAGGAAAAAACGCATCCGCCCTTTTTGACCAAGGGCATCATTGTCGAGGTTTTGCCGCTTTTCCTGTTCTTTAAAGGCGATTCGAATCTCCCTCCTGAAATCTGTTTCCTGCAATTCTGCCTTGCTTTCAAATCCTCTTCGTTGCCTTCCCTCAATATATTTGTGGACGAGAGTTATCATTTATAAGTCTGCAGGTTTGTGAATTGCAGTGCCCCTGAGCTCCAGTTTTCAACTCGCTTTCTTGGGAGCTGGCCGCAAAAGCGCAGGATTGCTTCAGGCCCTATTCTGGTCCCGGGCGGCAGGCTGAGCCTGTGGTTAATTCTTCTTCCTGATGGGAAAATAGAGTGACCTGTGCCTGTCCCAACACCTAGAGCTAGTCTCTCATTGGTTCCCCCTCTTCCCGTTCATCCTCAGGACAAATTGCAACCTGTACGGAACAGGAGGTTAAAGGTGCTGATTCTCCAAGGAGGGAGATTGCTAGTAAAGCGGCTGGAATGGCGAACCCGAGCACAAGGAGATGAGAAATGAGGTGCGTTTTGGAAACCTTTCCCGATCACACGGTGTACCATCTTCTGGGTTTCTCATGCATGTTTTCGATGTAGGAAGATGCCCTTGAACCTGGATATATGGGACCCATGGGATGGGTACCACGCAGTATTACTTTAAAGGGTCTGGGTTTCCTCACCCAACCTCACCAAACCTCTCAGCCCCAAGAGTGTCCACCCTTATGTCTCAATCAGCTGTGTGTCTAGATATGGTCAATCCAGGTGGCATCACAGCCCCTGAACGAATTTTGTAAGAATTTCTCTCTCTTTCACTGTCTTTGTTTCACGGGTTTTTAAAAGTAATTGATTTTTATAATGGGGTTTAGCTGCTTTTCACTGCTGTGATTATGCCGCTTTACACCCACTTGACTCACTTACAGAGAGATATCAATACATAGGTTTTAAGATTCTTACTATTCAGATATATTCTTGGGCGGTGAATAAGGGTTGTTGAGTCCAATTCACTGAGCAAGGAGTAGGTCTTGTCTATTACATATTGGGTTTATGGAACGGTATCTGAGCCAATTTGAAACCGTTGTTTTATGCATCACCCCACCTCACCTATCCCGTTAAGCAGCCATAGTGTGTTTACTAAACGTGTGACTCTGTTCTGTTTTGTAATTCAGTTCAAGGGTAGCTGTTTTTACATTCCCTCTATAAGTGATATCTTATGATAAGTGTGTTTTTCTGTGTGACTTATTTCACTTAGAATCGTCGTACCTAAATCCACTCATCATGCTGCTACTAGCCTTATGACGTTGATTTCATGGCTGAGTGATATTCCATTGTACATAAGGACCACAACTTCTTTATCCATTTTTCTCTTTCCTGGGATATTTAAGGTGTAACGAAGTGGAGGTTCTTGTCAACAGAGCAGCCCTAAAGTTTGGGGTGCCTGTGTCTTGCTGATTTTTAGTTTTCCCAATTTATACGCCCATGAGTGGAAGTGCCCTATGCTCTCTAAGCTGAGTTTTTTAGATGTTTCAGGACACACCGTACACTTCTCCAGAGTGGCTGTTGGCAACTTACATCCCGCCCATCAGCGTAGCCAGGCTCCCGTTTCTCCATGGCCTGTCCTGCATTTCTGGTTTTGACACTTTATTCAGCATGGCCCTTTTGAGCGATGGGAAGCGAGACTTCTTTGTAGCGCTGATTTGCCTTTCCTGGTTGCTTGGTTGGCCAAAAAGGGCGGATGCGTTTTTTCCTGAACATATTCAGGAAAAAACGCGTACGCCCTTTTTGGCCAAGGGCATCATTGTCGAGGTTTTGCCGCTTTTCCTGTTCTTTAAAGGCGATTCGAATCTCCCGCCTGAAATCTGTTTCCTGCAATTCTGCCTTGCTTTCAAATCCTCTTCGTTGCCTTCCCTCAATATATTTGTGGACGAGAGTTATCATTTATAAGTCTGCAGGTTTGTGAATTGCAGTGCCCCTCAGCTCCATTTTTCAACTCGCTTTCTTGGGAGCTGGCCGCAAAAGCGCAGGATTGATTCAGGCCCTATTCTGGTCCCGGGCGGCAGGCTGAGCCTGTGGTTAATTATTCTTCCTGATGGGAAAATAGAGTGACCTGTGCCTGTCCCAATACCTAGAGCTAGTCTCTCATTGGTTACCCCTCTTCCCGTTCATCCTCAGGACAAATTGCAACCTGTACGGAACAGGAGGTTAAAGGTGCTGATTCTCCAAGGAGGGAGATTGCTAGTAAAGCGGCTGGAATGGCGAACCCGAGCACAAGGGGAGGAGAAATGAGGTGCGTTTTGGAAACCTTTCCCAATCACACGGTGTACCATCTTCTGGGTTTCTCATGCATGTTTTCGATGTAGGACGATGCCTTTGAACCTGGAGATTTGGGACCCATGGGATGGGTACCACGCAGTATTGCTTTAAAGGGTCTGCGTTTCCTCACCCAACCTCACCAAACCTCTCAGCCCCAAGAGTGTCCAACCTTATGTCTCAATCACCTGTGGGTCTAGATATGGTCAATCCAGGTGGCATCACAGCCCCTGAACGAATTTTGTAAGAATTTCTCTCTCTTTCACTGTCTTTGTTTCACGGGTTTTTAAAAGTAATTGATTTTTATAATGGGGTTTAGCTGCTTTTCACTGCTGTGCTTATGCCGCTTTACACCCACTTGACTCACTTACAGAGAGATATCAATACATAGGTTTTAAGATTCTTACTATTCTGATATATTCTTGGGTGGTGAATAAGGTGTGTTTAGTCCAATTATTTGAGCAAGGAGTAGGTCTTGTCTATTACATATTGGGTTTATGGAACGGTATCTGAGCTAATGTGAAACCGTTGTTTTATGCATCACCCCACCTCACCTATCCCGTTAAGCAGCCATAGTGTGTTTTCTAAACGTGTGACTCTGTTCTGTTTTGTAATTCAGTTCAAGGGTAGCTGTTTTTACATTCCCTCTATAAGTGATATCTTATGATAAGTGTGTTTTTCTGTGTGACTTATTTCACTTAAAATCGTCGTACCTAAATCCACTCATCATGCTGCTACTAGCCTTATGACGTTGATTTCATGGCTGAGTGATATTCCATTGTACATAAGGACCACAACTTCTTTATCCATTTTTCTCTTTCCTGGGATATTTAAGGTGTAACGAAGTGGAGGTTCTTGTCAACAGAGCAGCCCTAAACTTTGGGGTGCCGGTGTCTTGCTGATTTTTAGTTTTCCCAATTTATACGCCCATGAGTGGAAGTGCCCTATGCTCTCTAAGCTGAGTTTTTTAGATGTTTCAGGACACACCGTACACTTCTCCAGAGTGGCTGTTGGCAATTTACATCCTGCCCATCAGCGTAGCCAGGCTCCCGTTTCTCCATGGCCTGTCCTGCATTTCTGGTTTTGACACTTTATTCAGCATGGCCCTTTTGACCGATGGGAAGCGAGACTTCTTTGTAGCGCTGATTTGCCTTTCCAGGTTGCTTGGTTGGCCAAAAAGGGCGGATGCGTTTTTTCCTGAACATATTCAGGAAAAAACGCGTACGCCCTTTTTGGCCAAGGGCATCATTGTCGAGGTTTTGCCGCTTTTCCTGTTCTTTAAAGGCGATTCGAATCTCTCGCCTGAAATCTGTTTCCTGCAATTCTGCCTTGCTTTCAAATCCTCTTCGTTGCCTTCCCTCAATATATTTGTGGACGAGAGTTATCATTTATAAGTCTGCAGGTTTGTGAATTGCAGTGCCCCTGAGCTCCAGTTTTCAACTCGCTTTCTTGGGAGCTGGCCGCAAAAGCGCAGGATTGCTTCAGGCCCTATTCTGGTCCCGGGCGGCAGGCTGAGCCTGTGGTTAATTCTTCTTCCTGATGGGAAAATAGAGTGACCTGTGCCTGTCCCAACACCTAGAGCTAGTCTCTCATTGGTTCCCCCTCTTCCCGTTCATCCTCAGGACAAATTGCAACCTGTACGGAACAGGAGGTTAAAGGTGCTGATTCTCCAAGGAGGGAGATTGCTAGTAAAGCGGCTGGAATGGCGAACCCGAGCACAAGGAGATGAGAAATGAGGTGCGTTTTGGAAACCTTTCCCGATCACACGGTGTACCATCTTCTGGGTTTCTCATGCATGTTTTCGATGTAGGAAGATGCCCTTGAACCTGGATATATGGGACCCATGGGATGGGTACCACGCAGTATTACTTTAAAGGGTCTGCGTTTCCTCACCCAACCTCACCAAACCTCTCAGCCCCAAGAGTGTCCACCCTTATGTCTCAATCAGCTGTGTGTCTAGATATGGTCAATCCAGGTGGCATCACAGCCCCTGAACGAATTTTGTAAGAATTTCTCTCTCTTTCACTGTCTTTGTTTCACGGGTTTTTAAAAGTAATTGATTTTTATAATGGGGTTTAGCTGCTTTTCACTGCTGTGTTTATGCCGCTTTACACCCACTTGACTCACTTACAGAGAGATATCAATACATAGGTTTTAAGATTCTTACTATTCAGATATATTCTTGGGCGGTGAATAAGGGTTGTTGAGTCCAATTCACTGAGCAAGGAGTAGGTCTTGTCTATTACATATTGGGTTTATGGAACGGTATCTGAGCCAATTTGAAACCGTTGTTTTATGCATCACCCCACCTCACCTATCCCGTTAAGCAGCCATAGTGTGTTTTCTAAACGTGTGACTCTGTTCTGTTTTGTAATTCAGTTCAAGGGTAGCTGTTTTTACATTCCCTCTATAAGTGATATCTTATGATAAGTGTGTTTTTCTGTGTGACTTATTTCACTTAGAATCGTCGTACCTAAATCCACTCATCATGCTGCTACTAGCCTTATGACGTTGATTTCATGGCTGAGTGATATTCCATTGTACATAAGGACCACAACTTCTTTATCCATTTTTCTCTTTCCTGGGATATTTAAGGTGTAACGAAGTGGAGGTTCTTGTCAACAGAGCAGCCCTAAAGTTTGGGGTGCCTGTGTCTTGCTGATTTTTAGTTTTCCCAATTTATACGCCCATGAGTGGAAGTGCCCTATGCTCTCTAAGCTGAGTTTTTTAGATGTTTCAGGACACACCGTACACTTCTCCAGAGTGGCTGTTGGCAATTTACATCCCGCCCATCAGAGTAGCCAGGCTCCCGTTTTTCCATGGCCTGTCCTGCATTTCTGGTTTTGACACTTTATTCAGCATTGCCCTTTTGACCGATGGGAAGCGAGACTTCTTTGTAGCGCTGATTTGCCTTTCCAGGTTGCTTGGTTGGCCAAAAAGGGCGGATGCGTTTTTTCCTGCATATATTCAGGAAAAAACGCATCCGCCCTTTTTGGCCAAGGGCATCATTGTCGAGGTTTTGCCGCTTTTCCTGTTCTTTAAAGGCGATTCGAATCTCCCTCCTGAAATCTGTTTCCTGCAATTCTGCCTTGCTTTCAAATCCTCTTCGTTACCTTCCCTCAATATATTTGTGGACGAGAGTTATCATTTATAAGTCTGCAGGTTTGTGAATTGCAGTGCCCCTGAGCTCCATTTTTCAACTCGCTTTCTTGGCAGCTGGCCGCAAACGCGCAGGATTGCTTCAGGCCTTATTCTGGTCCCGGGCGGCAGGCTGAGCCTGTGGTTAATTCTTCTTCCTGATGGGAAAATAGAGTGACCTATGCCTGTCCCAACACCTAGAGCTAGTCTCTCATTGGTTCCCCCTCTTCCCGTTCATCCTCAGGACAAATTGCAACCTGTACGGAACAGGAGGTTAAAGGTGCTGATTCTCCAAGGAGGGAGATTGCTAGTAAAGCGGCTGGAATGGCGAACCCGAGCACAAGGAGATGAGAAATGAGGTGCGTTTTGGAAATCTTTCCCGATCACACGGTGTACCATCTTCTGGGTTTCTCATGCATGTTTTCGATGTAGGAAGATGCCCTTGAACCTGGAGATTTGGGACCCATGGGATGGGTACCACGCAGTATTGCTTTAAAGGGTCTGCGTTTCCTCACCCAACCTCACCAAACCTCTCAGCCCCAAGAGTGTCCACCCTTATGTCTCAATCAGCTGTGGGTCTAGATATGGTCAATCCAGGTGGCATCACAGCCCCTGAACGAATTTTGTAAGAATTTCTCTCTCTTTCACTGTCTTTGTTTCACGTGTTTTTAAAAGTAATTGATGTTTATAATGGGGTTTAGCTGCTTTTCACTGCTGTGTTTATGCCGCTTTACACCCACTTGACTCACTTACAGAGAGATATCAATACATAGGTTTTAAGATTCTTACTTGTCAGATATATTCTTGGGCGGTGAATAGGGGGTTTTGAGTCCAATTCACTGAGCAAGGAGTAGGTCTTGTCTATTACATATTGGGTTTATGGAACGGTATCTGAGCTAATTTGAAACCCTTGTTTTATGCATCACCCCACCTCACCTTTCCCGTTAAGCAGCCATAGTGTGTTTTCTAAACGTGTGACTCTGTTCTGTTTTGTAATTCAGTTCAAGGCTAGCGGTTTTTACATTCCCTGTATAAGTGATATTTTATGATAAGTGTGTTTTTCTGTGTGACTTATTTCACTTAGAATCGTCGTACCAAAATCCACTCATCATGCTGCTACTAGCCTTATGACGTTGATTTCATGGCTGAGTGATATTCCATTGTACATAAGGACCACAACTTCTTCATCCATTTTTGTCTTTCCTGGGATATTTAAGGTGTAACGAAGTGGAGGTTCTTGTCAACAGAGCAGCCCTAAACTTTGGGGTGCCTGTGTCTTGCTGATTTTTAGTTTTCCCAATTTATACGCCCATGAGTGGAAGTGCCCTATGCTCTCTAAGCTGAGTTTTTTAGATGTTTCAGGACACACCGTACACTTCTCCAGAGTGGCTGTTGGCAATTTACATCCTGCCCATCAGCGTAGCCAGGCTCCCGTTTCTCCATGGCCTGTCCTGCATTTCTGGTTTTGACACTTTATTCAGCATGGCCCTTTTGACCGATGGGAAGCGAGACTTCTTTGTAGCGCTGATTTGCCTTTCCAGGTTGCTTGGTTGGCCAAAAAGGGCGGATGCGTTTTTTCCTGAACATATTCAGGAAAAAACGCGTACGCCCTTTTTGGCCAAGGGCATCATTGTCGAGGTTTTGCCGCTTTTCCTGTTCTTTAAAGGCGATTCGAATCTCTCGCCTGAAATCTGTTTCCTGCAATTCTGCCTTGCTTTCAAATCCTCTTCGTTGCCTTCCCTCAATATATTTGTGGACGAGAGTTATCATTTATAAGTCTGCAGGTTTGTGAATTGCAGTGCCCCTGAGCTCCAGTTTTCAACTCGCTTTCTTGGGAGCTGGCCGCAAAAGCGCAGGATTGCTTCAGGCCCTATTCTGGTCCCGGGCGGCAGGCTGAGCCTGTGGTTAATTCTTCTTCCTGATGGGAAAATAGAGTGACCTGTGCCTGTCCCAACACCTAGAGCTAGTCTCTCATTGGTTCCCCCTCTTCCCGTTCATCCTCAGGACAAATTGCAACCTGTACGGAACAGGAGGTTAAAGGTGCTGATTCTCCAAGGAGGGAGATTGCTAGTAAAGCGGCTGGAATGGCGAACCCGAGCACAAGGAGATGAGAAATGAGGTGCGTTTTGGAAACCTTTCCCGATCACACGGTGTACCATCTTCTGGGTTTCTCATGCATGTTTTCGATGTAGGAAGATGCCCTTGAACCTGGATATATGGGACCCATGGGATGGGTACCACGCAGTATTACTTTAAAGGGTCTGCGTTTCCTCACCCAACCTCACCAAACCTCTCAGCCCCAAGAGTGTCCACCCTTATGTCTCAATCAGCTGTGTGTCTAGATATGGTCAATCCAGGTGGCATCACAGCCCCTGAACGAATTTTGTAAGAATTTCTCTCTCTTTCACTGTCTTTGTTTCACGGGTTTTTAAAAGTAATTGATTTTTATAATGGGGTTTAGCTGCTTTTCACTGCTGTGTTTATGCCGCTTTACACCCACTTGACTCACTTACAGAGAGATATCAATACATAGGTTTTAAGATTCTTACTATTCAGATATATTCTTGGGCGGTGAATAAGGGTTGTTGAGTCCAATTCACTGAGCAAGGAGTAGGTCTTGTCTATTACATATTGGGTTTATGGAACGGTATCTGAGCCAATTTGAAACCGTTGTTTTATGCATCACCCCACCTCACCTATCCCGTTAAGCAGCCATAGTGTGTTTTCTAAACGTGTGACTCTGTTCTGTTTTGTAATTCAGTTCAAGGGTAGCTGTTTTTACATTCCCTCTATAAGTGATATCTTATGATAAGTGTGTTTTTCTGTGTGACTTATTTCACTTAGAATCGTCGTACCTAAATCCACTCATCATGCTGCTACTAGCCTTATGACGTTGATTTCATGGCTGAGTGATATTCCATTGTACATAAGGACCACAACTTCTTTATCCATTTTTCTCTTTCCTGGGATATTTAAGGTGTAACGAAGTGGAGGTTCTTGTCAACAGAGCAGCCCTAAAGTTTGGGGTGCCTGTGTCTTGCTGATTTTTAGTTTTCCCAATTTATACGCCCATGAGTGGAAGTGCCCTATGCTCTCTAAGCTGAGTTTTTTAGATGTTTCAGGACACACCGTACACTTCTCCAGAGTGGCTGTTGGCAATTTACATCCCGCCCATCAGAGAAGCCAGGCTCCCGTTTTTCCATGGCCTGTCCTGCATTTCTGGTTTTGACACTTTATTCAGCATTGCCCTTTTGACCGATGGGAAGCGAGACTTCTTTGTAGCGCTGATTTGCCTTTCCAGGTTGCTTGGTTGGCCAAAAAGGGCGGATGCGTTTTTTCCTGCATATATTCAGGAAAAAACGCATCCGCCCTTTTTGGCCAAGGGCATCATTGTCGAGGTTTTGCCGCTTTTCCTGTTCTTTAAAGGCGATTCGAATCTCCCTCCTGAAATCTGTTTCCTGCAATTCTGCCTTGCTTTCAAATCCTCTTCGTTACCTTCCCTCAATATATTTGTGGACGAGAGTTATCATTTATAAGTCTGCAGGTTTGTGAATTGCAGTGCCCCTGAGCTCCATTTTTCAACTCGCTTTCTTGGCAGCTGGCCGCAAACGCGCAGGATTGCTTCAGGCCTTATTCTGGTCCCGGGCGGCAGGCTGAGCCTGTGGTTAATTCTTCTTCCTGATGGGAAAATAGAGTGACCTATGCCTGTCCCAACACCTAGAGCTAGTCTCTCATTGGTTCCCCCTCTTCCCGTTCATCCTCAGGACAAATTGCAACCTGTACGGAACAGGAGGTTAAAGGTGCTGATTCTCCAAGGAGGGAGATTGCTAGTAAAGCGGCTGGAATGGCGAACCCGAGCACAAGGAGATGAGAAATGAGGTGCGTTTTGGAAATCTTTCCCGATCACACGGTGTACCATCTTCTGGGTTTCTCATGCATGTTTTCGATGTAGGAAGATGCCCTTGAACCTGGAGATTTGGGACCCATGGGATGGGTACCACGCAGTATTGCTTTAAAGGGTCTGGGTTTCCTCACCCAACCTCACCAAACCTCTCAGCCCCAAGAGTGTCCACCCTTATGTCTCAATCAGCTGTGTGTCTAGATATGGTCAATCCAGGTGGCATCACAGCCCCTGAACGAATTTTGTAAGAATTTCTCTCTCTTTCACTGTCTTTGTTTCACGTGTTTTTAAAAGTAATTGATGTTTATAATGGGGTTTAGCTGCTTTTCACTGCTGTGTTTATGCCGCTTTACACCCACTTGACTCACTTACAGAGAGATATCAATACATAGGTTTTAAGATTCTTACTTGTCAGATATATTCTTGGGCGGTGAATAGGGGGTTTTGAGTCCAATTCACTGAGCAAGGAGTAGGTCTTGTCTATTACATATTGGGTTTATGGAACGGTATCTGAGCTAATTTGAAACCCTTGTTTTATGCATCACCCCACCTCACCTTTCCCGTTAAGCAGCCATAGTGTGTTTTCTAAACGTGTGACTCTGTTCTGTTTTGTAATTCAGTTCAAGGCTAGCGGTTTTTACATTCCCTGTATAAGTGATATTTTATGATAAGTGTGTTTTTCTGTGTGACTTATTTCACTTAGAATCGTCGTACCAAAATCCACTCATCATGCTGCTACTAGCCTTATGACGTTGATTTCATGGCTGAGTGATATTCCATTGTACATAAGGACCACAACTTCTTTATCCATTTTTGTCTTTCCTGGGATATTTAAGGTGTAACGAAGTGGAGGTTCTTGTCAACAGAGCAGCCCTAAACTTTGGGGTGCCTGTGTCTTGCTGATTTTTAGTTTTCCCAATTTATACGCCCATGAGTGGAAGTGCCCTATGCTCTCTAAGCTGAGTTTTTTAGATGTTTCAGGACACACCGTACACTTCTCCAGAGTGGCTGTTGGCAACTTACATCCCGCCCATCAGCGTAGCCAGGCTCCCGTTTCTCCATGGCCTGTCCTGCATTTCTGGTTTTGACACTTTATTCAGCATGGCCCTTTTGAGCGATGGGAAGCGAGACTTCTTTGTAGCGCTGATTTGCCTTTCCTGGTTGCTTGGTTGGCCAAAAAGGGCGGATGCGTTTTTTCCTGAACATATTCAGGAAAAAACGCGTACGCCCTTTTTGGCCAAGGGCATCATTGTCGAGGTTTTGCCGCTTTTCCTGTTCTTTAAAGGCGATTCGAATCTCCCGCCTGAAATCTGTTTCCTGCAATTCTGCCTTGCTTTCAAATCCTCTTCGTTGCCTTCCCTCAATATATTTGTGGACGAGAGTTATCATTTATAAGTCTGCAGGTTTGTGAATTGCAGTGCCCCTCAGCTCCATTTTTCAACTCGCTTTCTTGGGAGCTGGCCGCAAAAGCGCAGGATTGATTCAGGCCCTATTCTGGTCCCGGGCGGCAGGCTGAGCCTGTGGTTAATTATTCTTCCTGATGGGAAAATAGAGTGACCTGTGCCTGTCCCAATACCTAGAGCTAGTCTCTCATTGGTTCCCCCTCTTCCCGTTCATCCTCAGGACAAATTGCAACCTGTACGGAACAGGAGGTTAAAGGTGCTGATTCTCCAAGGAGGGAGATTGCTAGTAAAGCGGCTGGAATGGCGAACCCGAGCACAAGGGGAGGAGAAATGAGGTGCGTTTTGGAAACCTTTCCCAATCACACGGTGTACCATCTTCTGGGTTTCTCATGCATGTTTTCGATGTAGGACGATGCCTTTGAACCTGGAGATTTGGGACCCATGGGATGGGTACCACGCAGTATTGCTTTAAAGGGTCTGCGTTTCCTCACCCAACCTCACCAAACCTCTCAGCCCCAAGAGTGTCCATCCTTATGTCTCAATCACCTGTGGGTCTAGATATGGTCAATCCAGGTGGCATCACAGCCCCTGAACGAATTTTGTAAGAATTTCTCTCTCTTTCACTGTCTTTGTTTCACGGGTTTTTAAAAGTAATTGATTTTTATAATGCGGTTTAGCTGCTTTTCACTGCTGTGCTTATGCCGCTTTACACCCACTTGACTCACTTACAGAGAGATATCAATACATAGGTTTTAAGATTCTTACTATTCAGATATATTCTTGGGTGGTGAATAAGGTGTGTTGAGTCCAATTATTTGAGCAAGGAGTAGGTCTTGTCTATTACATATTGGGTTTATGGAACGGTATCTGAGCTAATGTGAAACCGTTTTTTTATGCATCACCCCACCTCACCTATCCCGTTAAGCAGCCATAGTGTGTTTTCTAAACGTGTGACTCTGTTCTGTTTTGTAATTCAGTTCAAGGGTAGCTGTTTTTACATTCCCTCTATAAGTGATATCTTATGATAAGTGTGTTTTTCTGTGTGACTTATTTCACTTAAAATCGTCGTACCTAAATCCACTCATCATGCTGCTACTAGCCTTATGACGTTGATTTCATGGCTGAGTGATATTCCATTGTACATAAGGACCACAACTTCTTTATCCATTTTTCTCTTTCCTGGGATATTTAAGGTGTAACGAAGTGGAGGTTCTTGTCAACAGAGCAGCCCTAAACTTTGGGGTGCCGGTGTCTTGCTGATTTTTAGTTTTCCCAATTTATACGCCCATGAGTGGAAGTGCCCTATGCTCTCTAAGCTGAGTTTTTTAGATGTTTCAGGACACACCGTACACTTCTCCAGAGTGGCTGTTGGCAATTTACATCCTGCCCATCAGCGTAGCCAGGCTCCCGTTTCTCCATGGCCTGTCCTGCATTTCTGGTTTTGACACTTTATTCAGCATGGCCCTTTTGACCGATGGGAAGCGAGACTTCTTTGTAGCGCTGATTTGCCTTTCCAGGTTGCTTGGTTGGCCAAAAAGGGCGGATGCGTTTTTTCCTGAACATATTCAGGAAAAAACGCATCCGCCCTTTTTGACCAAGGGCATCATTGTCGAGGTTTTGCCGCTTTTCCTGTTCTTTAAAGGCGATTCGAATCTCCCTCCTGAAATCTGTTTCCTGCAATTCTGCCTTGCTTTCAAATCCTCTTCGTTGCCTTCCCTCAATATATTTGTGGACGAGAGTTATCATTTATAAGTCTGCAGGTTTGTGAATTGCAGTGCCCCTGAGCTCCAGTTTTCAACTCGCTTTCTTGGGAGCTGGCCGCAAAAGCGCAGGATTGCTTCAGGCCCTATTCTGGTCCCGGGCGGCAGGCTGAGCCTGTGGTTAATTCTTCTTCCTGATGGGAAAATAGAGTGACCTGTGCCTGTCCCAACACCTAGAGCTAGTCTCTCATTGGTTCCCCCTCTTCCCGTTCATCCTCAGGACAAATTGCAACCTGTACGGAACAGGAGGTTAAAGGTGCTGATTCTCCAAGGAGGGAGATTGCTAGTAAAGCGGCTGGAATGGCGAACCCGAGCACAAGGAGATGAGAAATGAGGTGCGTTTTGGAAACCTTTCCCGATCACACGGTGTACCATCTTCTGGGTTTCTAATGCATGTTTTCGATGTAGGAAGATGCCCTTGAACCTGGAGATATGGGACCCATGGGATGGGTACCACGCAGTATTACTTTAAAGGGTCTGGGTTTCCTCACCCAACCTCACCAAACCTCTCAGCCCCAAGAGTGTCCACCCTTATGTCTCAATCAGCTGTGTGTCTAGATATGGTCAATCCAGGTGGCATCACAGCCCCTGAACGAATTTTGTAAGAATTTCTCTCTCTTTCACTGTCTTTGTTTCACGGGTTTTTAAAAGTAATTGATTTTTATAATGGGGTTTAGCTGCTTTTCACTGCTGTGTTTATGCCGCTTTACACCCACTTGACTCACTTACAGAGAGATATCAATACATAGGTTTTAAGATTCTTACTATTCAGATATATTCTTGGGCGGTGAATAAGGGTTGTTGAGTCCAATTCACTGAGCAAGGAGTAGGTCTTGTCTATTACATATTGGGTTTATGGAACGGTATCTGAGCCAATTTGAAACCGTTGTTTTATGCATCACCCCACCTCACCTATCCCGTTAAGCAGCCATAGTGTGTTTTCTAAACGTGTGACTCTGTTCTGTTTTGTAATTCAGTTCAAGGGTAGCTGTTTTTACATTCCCTCTATAAGTGATATCTTATGATAAGTGTGTTTTTCTGTGTGACTTATTTCACTTAGAATCGTCGTACCTAAATCCACTCATCATGCTGCTACTAGCCTTATGACGTTGATTTCATGGCTGAGTGATATTCCATTGTACATAAGGACCACAACTTCTTTATCCATTTTTGTCTTTCCTGGGATATTTAAGGTGTAACGAAGTGGAGGTTCTTGTCAACAGAGCAGCCCTAAAGTTTGGGGTGCCTGTGTCTTGCTGATTTTTAGTTTTCCCAATTTATACGCCCATGAGTGGAAGTGCCCTATGCTCTCTAAGCTGAGTTTTTTAGATGTTTCAGGACACACCGTACACTTCTCCATAGTGGCTGTTGGCAACTTACATCCCGCCCATCAGCGTAGCCAGGCTCCCGTTTCTCCATGGCCTGTCCTGCATTTCTGGTTTTGACACTTTATTCAGCATGGCCCTTTTGAGCGATGGGAAGCGAGACTTCTTTGTAGCGCTGATTTGCCTTTCCTGGTTGCTTGGTTGGCCAAAAAGGGCGGATGCGTTTTTTCCTGAACATATTCAGGAAAAAACGCGTACGCCCTTTTTGGCCAAGGGCATCATTGTCGAGGTTTTGCCGCTTTTCCTGTTCTTTAAAGGCGATTCGAATCTCCCGCCTGAAATCTGTTTCCTGCAATTCTGCCTTGCTTTCAAATCCTCTTCGTTGCCTTCCCTCAATATATTTGTGGACGAGAGTTATCATTTATAAGTCTGCAGGTTTGTGAATTGCAGTGCCCCTCAGCTCCATTTTTCAACTCGCTTTCTTGGGAGCTGGCCGCAAAAGCGCAGGATTGATTCAGGCCCTATTCTGGTCCCGGGCGGCAGGCTGAGCCTGTGGTTAATTATTCTTCCTGATGGGAAAATAGAGTGACCTGTGCCTGTCCCAATACCTAGAGCTAGTCTCTCATTGGTTCCCCCTCTTCCCGTTCATCCTCAGGACAAATTGCAACCTGTACGGAACAGGAGGTTAAAGGTGCTGATTCTCCAAGGAGGGAGATTGCTAGTAAAGCGGCTGGAATGGCGAACCCGAGCACAAGGGGAGGAGAAATGAGGTGCGTTTTGGAAACCTTTCCCAATCACACGGTGTACCATCTTCTGGGTTTCTCATGCATGTTTTCGATGTAGGACGATGCCTTTGAACCTGGAGATTTGGGACCCATGGGATGGGTACCACGCAGTATTGCTTTAAAGGGTCTGCGTTTCCTCACCCAACCTCACCAAACCTCTCAGCCCCAAGAGTGTCCAACCTTATGTCTCAATCACCTGTGGGTCTAGATATGGTCAATCCAGGTGGCATCACAGCCCCTGAACGAATTTTGTAAGAATTTCTCTCTCTTTCACTGTCTTTGTTTCACGGGTTTTTAAAAGTAATTGATTTTTATAATGGGGTTTAGCTGCTTTTCACTGCTGTGCTTATGCCGCTTTACACCCACTTGACTCACTTACAGAGAGATATCAATACATAGGTTTTAAGATTCTTACTATTCAGATATATTCTTGGGTGGTGAATAAGGTGTGTTGAGTCCAATTATTTGAGCAAGGAGTAGGTCTTGTCTATTACATATTGGGTTTATGGAACGGTATCTGAGCTAATGTGAAACCGTTGTTTTATGCATCACCCCACCTCACCTATCCCGTTAAGCAGCCATAGTGTGTTTTCTAAACGTGTGACTCTGTTCTGTTTTGTAATTCAGTTCAAGGGTAGCTGTTTTTACATTCCCTCTATAAGTGATATCTTATGATAAGTGTGTTTTTCTGTGTGACTTATTTCACTTAAAATCGTCGTACCTAAATCCACTCATCATGCTGCTACTAGCCTTATGACGTTGATTTCATGGCTGAGTGATATTCCATTGTACATAAGGACCACAACTTCTTTATCCATTTTTCTCTTTCCTGGGATATTTAAGGTGTAACGAAGTGGAGGTTCTTGTCAACAGAGCAGCCCTAAACTTTGGGGTGCCGGTGTCTTGCTGATTTTTAGTTTTCCCAATTTATACGCCCATGAGTGGAAGTGCCCTATGCTCTCTAAGCTGAGTTTTTTAGATGTTTCAGGACACACCGTACACTTCTCCAGAGTGGCTGTTGGCAATTTACATCCTGCCCATCAGCGTAGCCAGGCTCCCGTTTCTCCATGGCCTGTCCTGCATTTCTGGTTTTGACACTTTATTCAGCATGGCCCTTTTGACCGATGGGAAGCGAGACTTCTTTGTAGCGCTGATTTGCCTTTCCAGGTTGCTTGGTTGGCCAAAAAGGGCGGATGCGTTTTTTCCTGAACATATTCAGGAAAAAACGCATCTGCCCTTTTTGACCAAGGGCATCATTGTCGAGGTTTTGCCGCTTTTCCTGTTCTTTAAAGGCGATTCGAATCTCCCTCCTGAAATCTGTTTCCTGCAATTCTGCCTTGCTTTCAAATCCTCTTCGTTGCCTTCCCTCAATATATTTGTGGACGAGAGTTATCATTTATAAGTCTGCAGGTTTGTGAATTGCAGTGCCCCTGAGCTCCAGTTTTCAACTCGCTTTCTTGGGAGCTGGCCGCAAAAGCGCAGGATTGCTTCAGGCCCTATTCTGGTCCCGGGCGGCAGGCTGAGCCTGTGGTTAATTCTTCTTCCTGATGGGAAAATAGAGTGACCTGTGCCTGTCCCAACACCTAGAGCTAGTCTCTCATTGGTTCCCCCTCTTCCCGTTCATCCTCAGGACAAATTGCAACCTGTACGGAACAGGAGGTTAAAGGTGCTGATTCTCCAAGGAGGGAGATTGCTAGTAAAGCGGCTGGAATGGCGAACCCGAGCACAAGGAGATGAGAAATGAGGTGCGTTTTGGAAACCTTTCCCGATCACACGGTGTACCATCTTCTGGGTTTCTCATGCATGTTTTCGATGTAGGAAGATGCCCTTGAACCTGGAGATATGGGACCCATGGGATGGGTACCACGCAGTATTACTTTAAAGGGTCTGGGTTTCCTCACCCAACCTCACCAAACCTCTCAGCCCCAAGAGTGTCCACCCTTATGTCTCAATCAGCTGTGTGTCTAGATATGGTCAATCCAGGTGGCATCACAGCCCCTGAACGAATTTTGTAAGAATTTCTCTCTCTTTCACTGTCTTTGTTTCACGGGTTTTTAAAAGTAATTGATTTTTATAATGGGGTTTAGCTGCTTTTCAGTGCTGTGTTTATGCCGCTTTACACCCACTTGACTCACTTACAGAGAGATATCAATACATAGGTTTTAAGATTCTTACTATTCAGATATATTCTTGGGCGGTGAATAAGGGTTGTTGAGTCCAATTCACTGAGCAAGGAGTAGGTCTTGTCTATTACATATTGGGTTTATGGAACGGTATCTGAGCCAATTTGAAACCGTTGTTTTATGCATCACCCCACCTCACCTATCCCGTTAAGCAGCCATAGTGTGTTTTCTAAACGTGTGACTCTGTTCTGTTTTGTAATTCAGTTCAAGGGTAGCTGTTTTTACATTCCCTCTATAAGTGATATCTTATGATAAGTGTGTTTTTCTGTGTGACTTATTTCACTTAGAATCGTCGTACCTAAATCCACTCATCATGCTGCTACTAGCCTTATGACGTTGATTTCATGGCTGAGTGATATTCCATTGTACATAAGGACCACAACTTCTTTATCCATTTTTCTCTTTCCTGGGATATTTAAGGTGTAACGAAGTGGAGGTTCTTGTCAACAGAGCAGCCCTAAAGTTTGGGGTGCCTGTGTCTTGCTGATTTTTAGTTTTCCCAATTTATACGCCCATGAGTGGAAGTGCCCTATGCTCTCTAAGCTGAGTTTTTTAGATGTTTCAGGACACACCGTACACTTCTCCAGAGTGGCTGTTGGCAATTTACATCCCGACCATCAGAGTAGCCAGGCTCCCGTTTTTCCATGGCCTGTCCTGCATTTCTGGTTTTGACACTTTATTCAGCATTGCCCTTTTGACCGATGGGAAGCGAGACTTCTTTGTAGCGCTGATTTGCCTTTCCAGGTTGCTTGGTTGGCCAAAAAGGGCGGATGCGTTTTTTCCTGCATATATTCAGGAAAAAACGCATCCGCCCTTTTTGGCCAAGGGCATCATTGTCGAGGTTTTGCCGCTTTTCCTGTTCTTTAAAGGCGATTTGAATCTTCCTCCTGAAATCTGTTTCCTGCAATTCTGCCTTGCTTTCAAATCCTCTTCGTTGCCTTCCCTCAATATATTTGTGGACGAGAGTTATCATTTATAAGTCTGCAGGTTTGTGAATTGCAGTGCCCCTGAGCTCCATTTTTCAACTCGCTTTCTTGGCAGCTGGCCGCAAACGCGCAGGATTGCTTCAGGCCTTATTCTGGTCCCGGGCGGCAGGCTGAGCCTGTGGTTAATTCTTCTTCCTGATGGGAAAATAGAGTGACCTATGCCTGTCCCAACACCTAGAGCTAGTCTCTCATTGGTTCCCCCTCTTCCCGTTCATCCTCAGGACAAATTGCAACCTGTACGGAACAGGAGGTTAAAGGTGCTGATTCTCCAAGGAGGGAGATTGCTAGTAAAGCGGCTGGAATGGCGAACCCGAGCACAAGGAGATGAGAAATGAGGTGCGTTTTGGAAATCTTTCCCGATCACACGGTGTACCATCTTCTGGGTTTCTCATGCATGTTTTCGATGTAGGAAGATGCCCTTGAACCTGGAGATTTGGGACCCATGGGATGGGTACCACGCAGTATTGCTTTAAAGGGTCTGCGTTTCCTCACCCAACCTCACCAAACCTCTCAGCCCCAAGAGTGTCCACCCTTATGTCTCAATCAGCTGTGGGTCTAGATATGGTCAATCCAGGTGGCATCACAGCCCCTGAACGAATTTTGTAAGAATTTCTCTCTCTTTCACTGTCTTTGTTTCACGTGTTTTTAAAAGTAATTGATGTTTATAATGGGGTTTAGCTGCTTTTCACTGCTGTGTTTATGCCGCTTTACACCCACTTGACTCACTTACAGAGAGATATCAATACATAGGTTTTAAGATTCTTACTTGTCAGATATATTCTTGGGCGGTGAATAGGGGGTTTTGAGTCCAATTCACTGAGCAAGGAGTAGGTCTTGTCTATTACATATTGGGTTTATGGAACGGTATCTGAGCTAATTTGAAACCCTTGTTTTACGCATCACCCCACCTCACCTTTCCCGTTAAGCAGCCATAGTGTGTTTTCTAAACGTGTGACTCTGTTCTGTTTTGTAATTCAGTTCAAGGCTAGCGGTTTTTACATTCCCTGTATAAGTGATATTTTATGATAAGTGTGTTTTTCTGTGTGACTTATTTCACTTAGAATCGTCGTACCAAAATCCACTCATCATGCTGCTACTAGCCTTATGACGTTGATTTCATGGCTGAGTGATATTCCATTGTACATAAGGACCACAACTTCTTTATCCATTTTTGTCTTTCCTGGGATATTTAAGGTGTAACGAAGTGGAGGTTCTTGTCAACAGAGCAGCCCTAAACTTTGGGGTGCCTGTGTCTTGCTGATTTTTAGTTTTCCCAATTTATACGCCCATGAGTGGAAGTGCCCTATGCTCTCTAAGCTGAGTTTTTTAGATGTTTCAGGACACACCGTACACTTCTCCATAGTGGCTGTTGGCAACTTACATCCCGCCCATCAGCGTAGCCAGGCTCCCGTTTCTCCATGGCCTGTCCTGCATTTCTGGTTTTGACACTTTATTCAGCATGGCCCTTTTGAGCGATGGGAAGCGAGACTTCTTTGTAGCGCTGATTTGCCTTTCCTGGTTGCTTGGTTGGCCAAAAAGGGCGGATGCGTTTTTTCCTGAACATATTCAGGAAAAAACGCGTACGCCCTTTTTGGCCAAGGGCATCATTGTCGAGGTTTTGCCGCTTTTCCTGTTCTTTAAAGGCGATTCGAATCTCCCGCCTGAAATCTGTTTCCTGCAATTCTGCCTTGCTTTCAAATCCTCTTCGTTGCCTTCCCTCAATATATTTGTGGACGAGAGTTATCATTTATAAGTCTGCAGGTTTGTGAATTGCAGTGCCCCTCAGCTCCATTTTTCAACTCGCTTTCTTGGGAGCTGGCCGCAAAAGCGCAGGATTGATTCAGGCCCTATTCTGGTCCCGGGCGGCAGGCTGAGCCTGTGGTTAATTATTCTTCCTGATGGGAAAATAGAGTGACCTGTGCCTGTCCCAATACCTAGAGCTAGTCTCTCATTGGTTCCCCCTCTTCCCGTTCATCCTCAGGACAAATTGCAACCTGTACGGAACAGGAGGTTAAAGGTGCTGATTCTCCAAGGAGGGAGATTGCTAGTAAAGCGGCTGGAATGGCGAACCCGAGCACAAGGGGAGGAGAAATGAGGTGCGTTTTGGAAACCTTTCCCAATCACACGGTGTACCATCTTCTGGGTTTCTCATGCATGTTTTCGATGTAGGACGATGCCTTTGAACCTGGAGATTTGGGACCCATGGGATGGGTTCCACGCAGTATTGCTTTAAAGGGTCTGCGTTTCCTCACCCAACCTCACCAAACCTCTCAGCCCCAAGAGTGTCCACCCTTATGTCTCAATCACCTGTGGGTCTAGATATGGTCAATCCAGGTGGCATCACAGCCCCTGAACGAATTTTGTAAGAATTTCTCTCTCTTTCACTGTCTTTGTTTCACGGGTTTTTAAAAGTAATTGATTTTTATAATGGGGTTTAGCTGCTTTTCACTGCTGTGCTTATGCCGCTTTACACCCACTTGACTCACTTACAGAGAGATATCAATACATAGGTTTTAAGATTCTTACTATTCAGATATATTCTTGGGTGGTGAATAAGGTGTGTTGAGTCCAATTATTTGAGCAAGGAGTAGGTCTTGTCTATTACATATTGGGTTTATGGAACGGTATCTGAGCTAATGTGAAACCGTTGTTTTATGCATCACCCCACCTCACCTTTCCCGTTAAGCAGCCATAGTGTGTTTTCTAAACGTGTGACTCTGTTCTGTTTTGTAATTCAGTTCAAGGCTAGCGGTTTTTACATTCCCTCTATAAGTGATATCTTATGATAAGTGTGTTTTTCTGTGTGACTTATTTCACTTAAAATCGTCGTACCTAAATCCACTCATCATGCTGCTACTAGCCTTATGACGTTGATTTCATGGCTGAGTGATATTCCATTGTACATAAGGACCACAACTTCTTTATCCATTTTTGTCTTTCCTGGGATATTTAAGGTGTAACGAAGTGGAGGTTCTTGTCAACAGAGCAGCCCTAAACTTTGGGGTGCCGGTGTCTTGCTGATTTTTAGTTTTCCCAATTTATACGCCCATGAGTGGAAGTGCCCTATGCTCTCTAAGCTGAGTTTTTTAGATGTTTCAGGACACACCGTACACTTCTCCAGAGTGGCTGTTGGCAATTTACATCCCGCCCATCAGCGTAGCCAGGCTCCCGTTTCTCCATGGCCTGTCCTGCATTTCTGGTTTTGACACTTTATTCAGCATGGCCCTTTTGAGCGATGGGAAGCGAGACTTCTTTGTAGCGCTGATTTGCCTTTCCAGGTTGCTTGGTTGGCCAAAAAGGGCGGATGCGTTTTTTCCTGAACATATTCAGGAAAAAACGCATCCGCCCTTTTTGACCAAGGGCATCATTGTCGAGGTTTTGCCGCTTTTCCTGTTCTTTAAAGGCGATTCGAATCTCCCTCCTGAAATCTGTTTCCTGCAATTCTGCCTTGCTTTCAAATCCTCTTCGTTGCCTTCCCTCAATATATTTGTGGACGAGAGTTATCATTTATAAGTCTGCAGGTTTGTGAATTGCAGTGCCCCTGAGCTCCAGTTTTCAACTCGCTTTCTTGGGAGCTGGCCGCAAAAGCGCAGGATTGCTTCAGGCCCTATTCTGGTCCCGGGCGGCAGGCTGAGCCTGTGGTTAATTCTTCTTCCTGATGGGAAAATAGAGTGACCTGTGCCTGTCCCAACACCTAGAGCTAGTCTCTCATTGGTTCCCCCTCTTCCCGTTCATCCTCAGGACAAATTGCAACCTGTACGGAACAGGAGGTTAAAGGTGCTGATTCTCCAAGGAGGGAGATTGCTAGTAAAGCGGCTGGAATGGCGAACCCGAGCACAAGGAGATGAGAAATGAGGTGCGTTTTGGAAACCTTTCCCGATCACACGGTGTACCATCTTCTGGGTTTCTCATGCATGTTTTCGATGTAGGAAGATGCCCTTGAACCTGGAGATATGGGACCCATGGGATGGGTACCACGCAGTATTACTTTAAAGGGTCTGGGTTTCCTCACCCAACCTCACCAAACCTCTCAGCCCCAAGAGTGTCCACCCTTATGTCTCAATCAGCTGTGTGTCTAGATATGGTCAATCCAGGTGGCATCACAGCCCCTGAACGAATTTTGTAAGAATTTCTCTCTCTTTCACTGTCTTTGTTTCACGGGTTTTTAAAAGTAATTGATTTTTATAATGGGGTTTAGCTGCTTTTCACTGCTGTGTTTATGCCGCTTTACACCCACTTGACTCACTTACAGAGAGATATCAATACATAGGTTTTAAGATTCTTACTATTCAGATATATTCTTGGGCGGTGAATAAGGGTTGTTGAGTCCAATTCACTGAGCAAGGAGTAGGTCTTGTCTATTACATATTGGGTTTATGGAACGGTATCTGAGCCAATTTGAAACCGTTGTTTTATGCATCACCCCACCTCACCTATCCCGTTAAGCAGCCATAGTGTGTTTTCTAAACGTGTGACTCTGTTCTGTTTTGTAATTCAGTTCAAGGGTAGCTGTTTTTACATTCCCTCTATAAGTGATATCTTATGATAAGTGTGTTTTTCTGTGTGACTTATTTCACTTAGAATCGTCGTACCTAAATCCACTCATCATGCTGCTACTACCCGTATGACGTTGATTTCATGGCTGAGTGATATTCCATTGTACATAAGGACCACAACTTCTTTATCCATTTTTCTCTTTCCTGGGATATTTAAGGTGTAACGAAGTGGAGGTTCTTGTCAACAGAGCAGCCCTAAAGTTTGGGGTGCCTGTGTCTTGCTGATTTTTAGTTTTCCCAATTTATACGCCCATGAGTGGAAGTGCCCTATGCTCTCTAAGCTGAGTATTTTAGATGTTTCAGGACACACCGTACACTTCTCCAGAGTGGCTGTTGGCAATTTACATCCCGCCCATCAGAGTAGCCAGGCTCCCGTTTTTCCATGGCCTGTCCTGCATTTCTGGTTTTGACACTTTATTCAGCATTGCCCTTTTGACCGATGGGAAGCGAGACTTCTTTGTAGCGCTGATTTGCCTTTCCAGGTTGCTTGGTTGGCCAAAAAGGGCGGATGTGTTTTTTCCTGCATATATTCAGGAAAAAACGCATCCGCCCTTTTTGGCCAAGGGCATCATTGTCGAGGTTTTGCCGCTTTTCCTGTTCTTTAAAGGCGATTTGAATCTCCCTCCTGAAATCTGTTTCCTGCAATTCTGCCTTGCTTTCAAATCCTCTTCGTTACCTTCCCTCAATATATTTGTGGACGAGAGTTATCATTTATAAGTCTGCAGGTTTGTGAATTGCAGTGCCCCTGAGCTCCATTTTTCAACTCGCTTTCTTGGCAGCTGGCCGCAAACGCGCAGGATTGCTTCAGGCCTTATTCTGGTCCCGGGCGGCAGGCTGAGCCTGTGGTTAATTCTTCTTCCTGATGGGAAAATAGAGTGACCTATGCCTGTCCCAACACCTAGAGCTAGTCTCTCATTGGTTCCCCCTCTTCCCGTTCATCCTCAGGACAAATTGCAACCTGTACGGAACAGGAGGTTAAAGGTGCTGATTCTCCAAGGAGGGAGATTGCTAGTAAAGCGGCTGGAATGGCGAACCCGAGCACAAGGAGATGAGAAATGAGGTGCGTTTTGGAAATCTTTCCCGATCACACGGTGTACCATCTTCTGGGTTTCTCATGCATGTTTTCGATGTAGGAAGATGCCCTTGAACCTGGAGATTTGGGACCCATGGGATGGGTACCACGCAGTATTGCTTTAAAGGGTCTGCGTTTCCTCACCCAACCTCACCAAACCTCTCAGCCCCAAGAGTGTCCACCCTTATGTCTCAATCAGCTGTGGGTCTAGATATGGTCAATCCAGGTGGCATCACAGCCCCTGAACGAATTTTGTAAGAATTTCTCTCTCTTTCACTGTCTTTGTTTCACGTGTTTTTAAAAGTAATTGATGTTTATAATGGGGTTTAGCTGCTTTTCACTGCTGTGTTTATGCCGCTTTACACCCACTTGACTCACTTACAGAGAGATATCAATACATAGGTTTTAAGATTCTTACTTGTCAGATATATTCTTGGGCGGTGAATAGGGGGTTTTGAGTCCAATTCACTGAGCAAGGAGTAGGTCTTGTCTATTACATATTGGGTTTATGGAACGGTATCTGAGCTAATTTGAAACCCTTGTTTTATGCATCACCCCACCTCACCTTTCCCGTTAAGCAGCCATAGTGTGTTTTCTAAACGTGTGACTCTGTTCTGTTTTGTAATTCAGTTCAAGGCTAGCGGTTTTTACATTCCCTGTATAAGTGATATTTTATGATAAGTGTGTTTTTCTGTGTGACTTATTTCACTTAGAATCGTCGTACCAAAATCCACTCATCATGCTGCTACTAGCCTTATGACGTTGATTTCATGGCTGAGTGATATTCCATTGTACATAAGGACCACAACTTCTTTATCCATTTTTGTCTTTCCTGGGATATTTAAGGTGTAACGAAGTGGAGGTTCTTGTCAACAGAGCAGCCCTAAACTTTGGGGTGCCTGTGTCTTGCTGATTTTTAGTTTTCCCAATTTATACGCCCATGAGTGGAAGTGCCCTATGCTCTCTAAGCTGAGTTTTTTAGATGTTTCAGGACACACCGTACACTTCTCCAGAGTGGCTGTTGGCAACTTACATCCCGCCCATCAGCGTAGCCAGGCTCCCGTTTCTCCATGGCCTGTCCTGCATTTCTGGTTTTGACACTTTATTCAGCATGGCCCTTTTGAGCGATGGGAAGCGAGACTTCTTTGTAGCGCTGATTTGCCTTTCCTGGTTGCTTGGTTGGCCAAAAAGGGCGGATGCGTTTTTTCCTGAACATATTCAGGAAAAAACGCGTACGCCCTTTTTGGCCAAGGGCATCATTGTCGAGGTTTTGCCGCTTTTCCTGTTCTTTAAAGGCGATTCGAATCTCCCGCCTGAAATCTGTTTCCTGCAATTCTGCCTTGCTTTCAAATCCTCTTCGTTGCCTTCCCTCAATATATTTGTGGACGAGAGTTATCATTTATAAGTCTGCAGGTTTGTGAATTGCAGTGCCCCTCAGCTCCATTTTTCAACTCGCTTTCTTGGGAGCTGGCCGCAAAAGCGCAGGATTGATTCAGGCCCTATTCTGGTCCCGGGCGGCAGGCTGAGCCTGTGGTTAATTATTCTTCCTGATGGGAAAATAGAGTGACCTGTGCCTGTCCCAATACCTAGAGCTAGTCTCTCATTGGTTACCCCTCTTCCCGTTCATCCTCAGGACAAATTGCAACCTGTACGGAACAGGAGGTTAAAGGTGCTGATTCTCCAAGGAGGGAGATTGCTAGTAAAGCGGCTGGAATGGCGAACCCGAGCACAAGGGGAGGAGAAATGAGGTGCGTTTTGGAAATCTTTCCCAATCACACGGTGTACCATCTTCTGGGTTTCTCATGCATGTTTTCGATGTAGGACGATGCCTTTGAACCTGGAGATTTGGGACCCATGGGATGGGTACCACGCAGTATTGCTTTAAAGGGTCTGCGTTTCCTCACCCAACCTCACCAAACCTCTCAGCCCCAAGAGTGTCCAACCTTATGTCTCAATCACCTGTGGGTCTAGATATGGTCAATCCAGGTGGCATCACAGCCCCTGAACGAATTTTGTAAGAATTTCTCTCTCTTTCACTGTCTTTGTTTCACGGGTTTTTAAAAGTAATTGATTTTTATAATGGGGTTTAGCTGCTTTTCACTGCTGTGCTTATGCCGCTTTACACCCACTTGACTCACTTACAGAGAGATATCAATACATAGGTTTTAAGATTCTTACTATTCAGATATATTCTTGGGTGGTGAATAAGGTGTGTTGAGTCCAATTATTTGAGCAAGGAGTAGGTCTTGTCTATTACATATTGGGTTTATGGAACGGTATCTGAGCTAATGTGAAACCGTTGTTTTATGCATCACCCCACCTCACCTATCCCGTTAAGCAGCCATAGTGTGTTTTCTAAACGTGTGACTCTGTTCTGTTTTGTAATTCAGTTCAAGGGTAGCTGTTTTTACATTCCCTCTATAAGTGATATCTTATGATAAGTGTGTTTTTCTGTGTGACTTATTTCACTTAAAATCGTCGTACCTAAATCCACTCATCATGCTGCAACTAGCCTTATGACGTTGATTTCATGGCTGAGTGATATTCCATTGTACATAAGGACCACAACTTCTTTATCCATTTTTCTCTTTCCTGGGATATTTAAGGTGTAACGAAGTGGAGGTTCTTGTCAACAGAGCAGCCCTAAACTTTGGGGTGCCTGTGTCTTGCTGATTTTTAGTTTTCCCAATTTATACGCCCATGAGTGGAAGTGCCCTATGCTCTCTAAGCTGAGTTTTTTAGATTTTTCAGGATACACCGTACACTTCTCCAGAGTGGCTGTTGGCAATTTACATCCCGCCCATCAGCATAGCCAGGCTCCCGTTTCTCCATGGCCTGTCCTGAATTTCTGGTTTTGACTCTTTATTCAGCTTGGCCCTTTTGACCGATGGGAAGCGAGACTTCTTTGTAGCGCTGATTTGCCTTTCCTGGTTGCTTGGTTGGCCAAAAAGGGCGGATGCGTTTTTTCCTGAACATATTCAGGAAAAAACGCATCCGCCCTTTTTGGCCAAGGGCATCATTGTCGAGGTTTTGCCGCTTTTCCTGTTCTTTAAAGGCGATTCGAATCTCCCTCCTGAAATCTGTTTCCTGCAATTCTGCCTTGCTTTAAAATCCTCTTCGTTGCCTTCCCTCAATATATTTGTGGACGAGAGTTATCATTTATAAGTCTGCAGGTTTGTGAATTGCAGTGCCCCTGAGCTCCATTTTTCAACTCGCTTTCTTGGGAGCTGGCCGCAAAAGCGCAGGATTGCTTCAGGCCCTATTCTGGTCCCGGGCGGCAGGCTGAGCCTGTGGTTAATTCTTCTTCCTGATGGGAAAATAGAGTGACCTGTGCCTGTCCCAACACCTAGAGCTAGTCTCTCATTGGTTCCCCCTCTTCCCGTTCATCCTCAGGACAAATTGCAACCTGTACGGAACAGGAGGTTAAAGGTGCTGATTCTCCAAGGAGGGAGATTGCTAGTAAAGCGGCTGGAATGGCGAACCCGAGCACAAGGAGATGAGAAATGAGGTGCGTTTTGGAAACCTTTCCCGATCACACGGTGTACCATCTTCTGGGTTTCTCATGCATGTTTTCGATGTAGGAAGATGCCCTTGAACCTGGAGATTTGGGACCCATGCGATGGGTACCACGCAGTGTTGCTTTAAAGGGTCTGCGTTTCCTCACCCACCCTCACCAAATCTCTCAGCCCCAAGAGTGTCCACCCTTATGTCTCAATCAGCTGTGGGTCTAGATATGGTCAATCCAGGTGGCATCAGAGCCCCTGAACGAATTTTGTAAGAATTTCTCTCTCTTTCACTGTCTTTGTTTCACGGGTTTTTAAAAGTAATTGATTTTTATAATGGGGTTTAGCTGCTTTTCACTGCTGTGTTTATGCCGCTTTACACCCACTTGACTCACTTACAGAGAGATATCAATACATAGGTTTTAAGATTCTTACTATTCAGATATATTCTTGGGCGGTGAATAAGGGATGTTGAGTCCAATTCTTTGAGCAAGGAGTAGGTCTTGTCTATTACATATAGGGTTTATGGAACGGTATCTGAGCTAATTTGAAACCGTTGTTTTATGCATCACCCCACCTCACCTATCCAGTTAAGCAGCCATACTGTGTTTTCTAAACGTGTGACTCTGTTCTGTTTTGTAATTCAGTTCAAGGGTAGTGGGTTTTACATTCCCTCTATAAGTGATATCTTATGATAAGTGTCCTTTTGTGTGTGACTTATTTCCCTTAGAATCGTCGTACCTAAATCCACTCATCATGCTGCTACTAGCCTTATGACGTTGATTTCATGGCTGAGTGATATTCCATTGTACATATGGACCACAACTTCTTTATCCATTTTTCTCTTTCCTGGGATATTTAAGGTGTAACGAAGTGGAGGTTCTTGTCAACAGAGCAGCCCTAAAGTTTGGGGTGCCTGTGTCTTGCTGATTTTTAGTTTTCCCAATTTATACGCCCATGAGTGGAAGTGCCCTATGCTCTCTAAGCTGAGTTTTTTAGATGTTTCAGGATACACCGTACACTTCTCCAGAGTGGCTGTTGGCAATTTACATCCCGCCCATCAGCATAGCCAGGCTCCCGTTTCTCCATGGCCTGTCCTGCATTTCTGGATTTGACACTTTATTCAGCTTGGCCCTTTTGACCGATGGGAAGCGAGACTTCTTTGTAGCGCTGATTTGCCTTTCCTGGTTGCTTGGTTGGCCAAAAATGGCGGAAGCGTTTTTTCCTGAACATATTCAGGAAAAAACGCATCCGCCCTTTTTGGCCAAGGGCATCATTGTCGAGGTTTTGCCGCTTCTCCTGTTCTTTAAAGGCGATTCGAATCTCCCTCCTGAGATCTGTTTCCTGCAATTCTGCCTTGCTTTCAAATCCTCTTCGTTGCCTACCCTCAATATATTTGTGGACGAGAGTTATCATTTATAAGTCTGCAGGTTTGTGAATTGCAGTGCCCCTGAGCTCCATTTTTCAACTCGCTTTCTTGGGAGCTGGCCGCAAAAGCGCAGGATTGCTTCAGGCCCTATTCTGGTCCCCGTCGGCAGGCTGAGCCTGTGGTTAATTCTTCTTCCTGATATGAAAATAGAGTGACCTGTGCCTGTCCCAACACCTAGAGCTAGTCTCTCATTGGTTCCCCCTCTTCCCGTTCATCCTCAGGACAAATTGCAACCTGTACGGAACAGGAGGTTAAAGGTGCTGATTCTCCAAGGAGGGAGATTGCTAGTAAAGCGGCTGGAATGGCGAACCCGAGCACAAGGAGATGAGAAATGAGGTGCGTTTTGGAAACCTTTCCCGATCACACGGTGTACCATCTTCTGGGTTTCTCATGCATGTTTTCGATGTAGGAAGATGCCCTTGAACCTGGAGATTTGGGACCCATGGGATGGGTACCACGCAGTGTTGCTTTAAAGGGTCTGCGTTTCCTCAAACAACCTCACCAAACCTCTCAGCCCCAAGAGTGTCCACCCTTATGTCTCAATCAGCTGTGTGTCTAGATATGGTCAATCCAGGTGGCATCACAGCCCCTGAACGAATTTTGTAAGAATTTCTCTCTCTTTCACTGTCTTTGTTTCACGGGTTTTTAAAAGTAATTGATTTTTATAATGGGGTTTAGCTGCTTTTCACTGCTGTGTTTATGCCGCTTTACACCCACTTGACTCACTTACAGAGAGATATCAATACATAGGTTTTAAGATTCTTACTATTCAGATATATTCTTGGGCGGTGAATAAGGGGTGTTGAGTCCAATTCTCTGAGCAAGGAGTAGGTCTTGTCTATTACATATTGGTTTTATGGAACGGTATCTGAGCTAATTTGAAACCGTTGTTTTATGCATCACCCCACCTCACCTATCCCGTTAAGCAGCCATAGTGTTTTTTCTAAACGTGTGACTCTGTTCTGTTTTGTAATTCAGTTTAAGGGTAGCTGTTTTTACATTCCCTCTATAAGTGATATCTTATGATAAGTGTGTTTTTCTGTGTGACTTATTTCACTTAGAATCGTCGTACCTAAATCCACTCATCATGCTGCTACTAGCTTTATGACGTTGATTTCATGGCTGAGTGATATTCCATTGTACATAAGGACCACAACTTCTTTATCCATTTTTCTCTTTCCTGGGATATTTAAGGTGTAACGAAGTGGAGGTTCTTGTCAACAAAGCAGCCCTAAACTTTGGGGTGCCTGTGTCTTGCTGATTTTTAGTTTTCCCAATTTATATGCCCATGAGTGGAAGTGCCCTATGCTCTCTAAGCTGAGTTTTTTAGATGTTTCAGGACACACCGTACACTTCTCCAGAGTGGCTGTTGGCAATTTACATCCCGCCCATCAGCGTAGCCAGGCTCCCGTTTCTCCATGGCCTGTCCTGCATTTCTGGTTTTGACACTTTATTCAGCATGGCCCTTTTGACCGATGGGAAGCGAGACTTCTTTGTAGCGCTGATTTGCCTTTCCAGGTTGCTTGGTTGGCCAAAAAGGGCGGATGCGTTTTTTCCTGAATATATTCAGGAAAAAACGCGTACGCCCTTTTTGGCCAAGGGCATCATTGTCGAGGTTTTGCCGCTTTTCCTGTTCTTTAAAGGGGATTCGAATCTCCCTCCTGAAATCTGTTTCCTGCAATTCTGCCTTGCTTTCAAATCCTCTTCGTTACCTTCCCTCAATATATTTGTGGACGAGAGTTATCATTTATAAGTCTGCAGGTTTGTGAATTGCAGTGCCCCTGAGCTCCATTTTTCAACTCGCTTTCTTGGGAGCTGGCCGCAAAAGCGCAGGATTGCTTCAGGCCCTATTCTGGTCCCGGTTGGCAGGCTGAGCCTGTGGTTAATTCTTCTTCCTGATGGGAAAATAGAGTGACCTGTGCCTGTCCCAACACCTAGAGCTAGTCTCTCATTGGTTCCCCCTCTTCCCGTTCATCCTCAGGACAAATTGCAACCTGTACGGAACAGGAGGTTAAAGGTGCTGATTCTCCAAGGAGGGAGATTGCTAGTAAAGCGGCTGGAATGGCGAACCCGAGCACAAGGAGATGAGAAATGAGGTGCGTTTTGGAAACCTTTCCCGATCACACGGTGTACCATCTTCTGGGTTTCTCATGCATGTTTTCGATGTAGGAAGATGCCCTTGAACCTGGAGATTTGGGACCCATGGGATGGGTACCACGCAGTGTTGCTTTAAAGGGTCTGCGTATCCTCACCCAACCTCACCAAACCTCTCAGCCCCAAGAGTGTACACCCTTATGTCTCAATAAGCTGTGGGTCTAGATATGGTCAATCCAGGTGGCATCACAGCCGCTGAACGAATTTTGTAAGAATTTCTCTCTCTTTCACTGTCTTTGTTTCACGGGTTTTTAAAAGTAATTGATTTTTATAATGGGGTTTAGCTGCTTTTCAGTGCTGTGTTTATGCCGCTTTACACACACTTGACTCACTTACAGAGAGATATCAATACATAGGTTTTAAGATTCTTACTATTCAGATATATTCTTGGGCGGTGAATAAGGGGTGTTGAGTCCAATTCTTTGAGCAAGGGGTAGGTCTTGTCTATTACATATTGGGTTTATGGAACGGTATCTGAGCTAATTTGAAACCATTGTTTTATGCATCACCCCACCTCACCTATCCCGTTAAGCAGCCATAGTGTGTTTTCTAAACGTGTGACTCTGTTCTGTTTTGTAATTCAGTTCAAGGGTAGCTGTTTTTACATTCCCTCTATAAGTGATATCTTATGATAAGTGTCCTTTTCTGTGTGACTTATTTCACTTAGAATCGTCGTACCTAAATCCACTCATCATGCTGCTACTAGCCTTATGACGTTGATTTCATGGCTGAGTGAGATTCCATTGTACATAAGGACCACAACTTCTTTATCCATTTTTCTCTTTCCTGGGATATTTAAGGTGTAACGAAGTGGAGGTTCTTGTCAACAGAGCAGCCCTAAACTTTGGGGTGCCGGTGTCTTGCTGATTTTTAGTTTTCCCAATTTATACGCCCATGAGTGGAAGTGCCCTATGCTCTCTAAGCTGAGTTTTTTAGATGTTTCAGGACAGACCGTACACTTCTCCAGAGTGGCTGTTGGCAATTTACATCCTGCCCATCAGCGTAGCCAGGCTTCCGTTTCGCCATGGCCTGACCTGCATTTCTGGTTTTGACACTTTATTCAGCATGGCCCTTTTGACCGATGGGAAGCGAGACTTCTTTGTAGCGCTGATTTGCCTTTCCAGGTTGCTTGGTTGGCCAAAAAGGGCGGATGCGTTTTTTCCTGAACATATTCAGGAAAAAACGCATCCGCCCTTTTTGGCCAAGGGCATCATTGTCGAGGTTTTGCCGCTTTTCCTGTTCTTTAAAGGCGATTCGAATCTCCCTCCTGAAATCTGTTTCCTGCAATTCTGCCTTGCTTTCAAATCCTCTTCGTTGCCTTCCCTCAATATATTTGTGGACGAGAGTTATCATTTATAAGTCTGCAGGTTTGTGAATTGCAGTGCCCCTGAGCTCCATTTTTCAACTCGCTTTCTTGGGAGCTGGCCGCAAAAGCGCAGGATTGCTTCAGGCCCTATTCTGGTCCCGGGCGGCAGGCTGAGCCTGTGGTTAATTCTTCTTCCTGATGGGAAAATAGAGTGACCTGTGCCTGTCCCAACACCTAGAGCTAGTCTCTCATTGGTTCCCCCTCTTCCCGTTCATCCTCAGGACAAATTGCAACCTGTACGGAACAGGAGGTTAAAGGTGCTGATTCTCCAAGGAGGGAGATTGCTAGTAAAGCGGCTGGAATGGCGAACCCGAGCACAAGGAGATGAGAAATGAGGTGCGTTTTGGAAACCTTTCCCGATCACACGGTGTATCATATTCTGTGTTTCTCATGCATGTTTTCGATGTAGGAAGATGCCCTTGAACCTGGAGATTTGGGACCCATGGGATGGGTACCACGCAGTGTTGCTTTAAAGGGTCTGCGTTTCCTCAAACAACCTCACCAAACCTCTCAGCCCCAAGAGTGTCCACCCTTATGTCTCAATCAGCTGTGGGTCTAGATATGGTCAATCCAGGTGGCATCACAGCCCCTGAACGAATTTTGTAAGAATTTCTCTCTCTTTCACTGTCTTTGTTTCACGGGTTTTTAAAAGTAATTGATTTTTATAATGGGGTTTAGCTGCTTTTCACTGCTGTGTTTATGCCGCTTTACACCCACTTGACTCACTTACAGAGAGATATCAATACATAGGTTTTAAGATTCTTACTATTCAGATATATTCTTGGGCGGTGAATAAGGGGTGTTGAGTCCAATTCTCTGAGCAAGGAGTAGGTCTTGTCTATTACATATTGGGTTTATGGAACGGTATCTGAGCTAATTTGAAACCGTTGTTTTATGCATCACCCCACCTCACCTATCCCGTTAAGCAGCCATAGTGTGTTTTCTAAACGTGTGACTCTGTTCTGTTTTGTAATTCAGTTTAAGGGTAGCTGTTTTTACATTCCCTCTATAAGTGATATCTTATGATAAGTGTGTTTTTCTGTGTGACTTATTTCACTTAGAATCGTCGTACCTAAATCCACTCATCATGCTGCTACTAGCCTTATGACGTTGATTTCATGGCTGAGTGATATTCCATTGTACATAAGGACCACAACTTCTTTATCCATTTTTCTCTTTCCTGGGATATTTAAGGTGTAACGAAGTGGAGGTTCTTGTCAACAGAGCAGCCCTAAACTTTGGGGTGCCGGTGTCTTGCTGATTTTTAGTTTTCCCAATTTATACGCCCATGAGTGGAAGTGCCCTATGCTCTCTAAGCTGAGTTTTTTAGATGTTTCAGGACAGACCGTACACTTCTCCAGAGTGGCTGTTGGCAATTTACATCCTGCCCATCAGCGTAGCCAGGCTCCCGTTTCGCCATGGCCTGACCTGCATTTCTGGTTTTGACACTTTATTCAGCATGGCCCTTTTGACCGATGGGAAGCGAGACTTCTTTGTAGCGCTGATTTGCCTTTCCAGGTTGCTTGGTTGGCCAAAAAGGGCGGATGCGTTTTTTCCTGAACATATTCAGGAAAAAACGCATCCGCCCTTTTTGGCCAAGGGCATCATTGTCGAGGTTTTGCCGCTTTTCCTGTTCTTTAAAGGCGATTCGAATCTCCCTCCTGAAATCTGTTTCCTGCAATTCTGCCTTGCTTTCAAATCCTCTTCGTTGCCTTCCCTCAATATATTTGTGGACGAGAGTTATCATTTATAAGTCTGCAGGTTTGTGAATTGAAGTGCCCCTGAGCTCCATTTTTCAACTCGCTTTCTTGGGAGCTGGCCGCAAAAGCGCAGGATTGCTTCAGGCCCTATTCTGGTCCCGGGCGGCAGGCTGAGCCTGTGGTTAATTCTTCTTCCTGATGGGAAAATAGAGTGACCTGTGCCTGTCCCAACACCTAGAGCTAGTCTCTCATTGGTTCCCCCTCTTCCCGTTCATCCTCAGGACAAATTGCAACCTGTACGGAACAGGAGGTTAAAGGTGCTGATTCTCCAAGGAGGGAGATTGCTAGTAAAGCGGCTGGAATGGCGAACCCGAGCACAAGGAGATGAGAAATGAGGTGCGTTTTGGAAACCTTTCCCGATCACACGGTGTATCATATTCTGTGTTTCTCATGCATGTTTTCGATGTAGGAAGATGCCCTTGAACCTGGAGATTTGGGACCCATGGGATGGGTACCACGCAGTATTACTTTAAAGGGTCTGCGTTTCCTCACCCAACCTCACCACACCTCTCAGCCCCAAGAGTGTCCACCCTTATGTCTCAATCAACTGTGGGTCTAGATATGGTCAATCCAGGTGGCATCACAGCCCCTGAACGAATTTTGTAAGAATTTCTCTCTCTTTCACTGTCTTTGTTTCACGGGTTTTTAAAAGTAATAGATTTTTATAATGGGGTTTAGCTGCTTTTCACTGCTGTGTTTATGCCGCTTTACACCCACTTGACTCACTTACAGAGAGATATCAATACATAGGTTTTAAGATTCTTACTATTCAGATATATTCTTCTGCGGTGAATAAGGGTTGTTGAGTCCAATTCACTGAGCAAGGAGTAGGTCTTGTCTATTACATATTGGGTTTATGGAACGGTATCTGAGCCAATTTGAAACCCTTGTTTTATGCATCACACCACCTCACCTATCCCGTTAAGCAGCCATAGTGTGTTTTCTAAACGTGTGACTCTGTTCTGTTTTGTAATTCAGTTCAAGGGTAGCTGTTTTTACATTCCCTCTATAAGTGATATCTTATGATAAGTGTGTTTTTCTGTGTGACTTATTTCACTTAGAATCGTCGTACCTAAATCCACTCATCATGCTGCTACTAGCCTTATGACGTTGATTTCATGGCTGAGTGATATTCCATTGTACATAAGGACCACAACTTCTTTATCCATTTTTCTCTTTCCTGGGATATTTAAGGTGTAACGAAGTGGAGGTTCTTGTCAACAAAGCAGCCCTAAACTTTGGGGTGCCTGTGTCTTGCTGATTTTTAGTTTTCCCAATTTATATGCCCATGAGTGGAAGTGCCCTATGCTCTCTAAGCTGAGTTTTTTAGATGTTTCAGGACACACCGTACACTTCTCCAGAGTGGCTGTTGGCAATTTACATCCCGCCCATCAGCGTAGCCAGGCTCCCGTTTCTCCATGGCCTGTCCTGCATTTCTGGTTTTGACACTTTATTCAGCATGGCCCTTTTGACCGATGGGAAGCCAGACTTCTTTGTAGCGCTGATTTGCCTTTCCAGGTTGCTTGGTTGGCCAAAAAGGGCGGATGCGTTTTTTCCTGAACATATTCAGGAAAAAACGCATCCGCCCTTTTTGGCCAAGGGCATCATTGTCGAGGTTTTGCCGCTTTTCCTGTTCTTTAAAGGCGATTCGAATCTCCCTCCTGAAATCTGTTTCCTGCAATTCTGCCTTGCTTTCAAATCCTCTTCGTTACCTTCCCTCAATATATTTGTGGACGAGAGTTATCATTTATAAGTCTGCAGGTTTGTGAATTGCAGTGCCCCTGAGCTCCATTTTTCAACTCGCTTTCTTGGGAGCTGGCCGCAAAAGCGCAGGATTGCTTCAGGCCCTATTCTGGTCCCGGTTGGCAGGCTGAGCCTGTGGTTAATTCTTCTTCCTGATGGGAAAATAGAGTGACCTGTGCCTGTCCCAACACCTAGAGCTAGTCTCTCATTGGTTCCCCCTCTTCCCGTTCATCCTCAGGACAAATTGCAACCTGTACGGAACAGGAGGTTAAAGGTGCTGATTCTCCAAGGAGGGAGATTGCTAGTAAAGCGGCTGGAATGGCGAACCCGAGCACAAGGAGATGAGAAATGAGGTGCGTTTTGGAAACCTTTCCCGATCACACGGTGTACCATCTTCTGGGTTTCTCATGCATGTTTTCGATGTAGGAAGATGCCCTTGAACCTGGAGATTTGGGACCCATGGGATGGGTACCACGCAGTGTTGCTTTAAAGGGTCTGCGTATCCTCACCCAACCTCACCAAACCTCTCAGCCCCAAGAGTGTACACCCTTATGTCTCAATAAGCTGTGGGTCTAGATATGGTCAATCCAGGTGGCATCACAGCCGCTGAACGAATTTTGTAAGAATTTCTCTCTCTTTCACTGTCTTTGTTTCACGGGTTTTTAAAAGTAATTGATTTTTATAATGGGGTTTAGCTGCTTTTCAGTGCTGTGTTTATGCCGCTTTACACACACTTGACTCACTTACAGAGAGATATCAATACATAGGTTTTAAGATTCTTACTATTCAGATATATTCTTGGGCGGTGAATAAGGGGTGTTGAGTCCAATTCTTTGAGCAAGGGGTAGGTCTTGTCTATTACATATTGGGTTTATGGAACGGTATCTGAGCTAATTTGAAACCATTGTTTTATGCATCACCCCACCTCACCTATCCCGTTAAGCAGCCATAGTGTGTTTTCTAAACGTGTGACTCTGTTCTGTTTTGTAATTCAGTTCAAGGGTAGCTGTTTTTACATTCCCTCTATAAGTGATATCTTATGATAAGTGTGTTTTTCTGTGTGACTTATTTCACTTAGAATCGTCGTACCTAAATCCACTCATCATGCTGCTACTAGCCTTATGACGTTGATTTCATGGCTGAGTGATATTCCATTGTACATAAGGACCACAACTTCTTTATCCATTTTTCTCTTTCCTGGGATATTTAAGGTGTTACGAAGTGGAGGTTCTTGTCAACAAAGCAGCCCTAAAGTTTGGGGTGCCTGTGTCTTGCTGATTTTTAGTTTTCCCAATTTATATGCCCATGAGTGGAAGTGCCCTATGCACTCTAAGCTGAGTTTTTTAGATGTTTCAGGACACACCGTACACTTCTCCAGAGTGGCTGTTGGCAATTTACATCCCGCCCATCAGCGTAGCCAGGCTCCCGTTTCTCCATGGCCTGTCCTGCATTTCTGGTTTTGACACTTTATTCAGCATGGCCCTTTTGACCGATGGGAAGCGAGACTTCTTTGTAGCGCTGATTTGCCTTTCCAGGTTGCTTGCTTGGCCAAAAAGGGCGGATGCGTTTTTTCCTGAACATATTCAGGAAAAAACGCATCCGCCCTTTTTGGCCAAGGGCATCATTGTCGAGGTTTTGCCGCTTTTCCTGTTCTTTAAAGGCGATTCGAATCTCCCTCCTGAAATCTGTTTCCTGCAATTCTGCCTTGCTTTCAAGTCCTCTTCGTTACCTTCCCTCAATATATTTGTGGACGAGAGTTATCATTTATAAGTCTGCAGGTTTGTGAATTGCAGTGCCCCTGAGCTCCATTTTTCAACTCGCTTTCTTGGGAGCTGGCCGCAAAAACGCAGGATTGCTTCAGGCCCTATTCTGGTCCCGGGCGGCAGGCTGAGCCTGTGGTTAATTCTTCTTCCTGATGGGAAAATAGAGTGACCTGTGCCTGTCCCAACACCTAGAGCTAGTCTCTCATTGGTTCCCCCTCTTCCCGTTCATCCTCAGGACAAATTGCAACCTGTACGGAACAGGAGGTTAAAGGTGCTGATTCTCCAAGGAGGGAGATTGCTAGTAAAGCGGCTGGAATGGCGAACCCGAGCACAAGGAGATGAGAAATGAGGTGCGTTTTGGAAACCTTTCCCGATCACACGGTGTACCATCTTCTGGGTTTCTCATGCATGTTTTCGATGTAGGAAGATGCCCTTGAACCTGGAGATTTGGGACCCATGGGATGGGTACCACGCAGTGTTGCTTTAAAGGGTCTGCGTTTCCTCACCCAACCTCACCAAACCTCTCAGCCCCAAGAGTGTACACCCTTATGTCTCAATAAGCTGTGGGTCTAGATATGGTCAATCCAGGTGGCATCACAGCCGCTGAACGAATTTTGTAAGAATTTCTCTCTCTTTCACTGTCTTTGTTTCACGGGTTTTTAAAAGTAATTGATTTTTATAATGGGGTTTAGCTGCTTTTCAGTGATGTGTTTATGCCGCTTTACACACACTTGACTCACTTACAGAGAGATATCAATACATAGGTTTTAAGATTCTTACTATTCAGATATATTCTTGGGCGGTGAATAAGGGGTGTTGAGTCCAATTCTTTGAGCAAGGGGTAGGTCTTGTCTATTACATATTGGGTTTATGGAACGGTATCTGAGCTAATTTGAAACCGTTGTTTTATGCATCACCCCACCTCACCTATCCCGTTAAGCAGCCATAGTGTGTTTTCTAAACGTGTGACTCTGTTCTGTTTTGTAATTCAGTTCAAGGGTAGCTGTTTTTACATTCCCTCTATAAGTGATATCTTATGATAAGTGTCCTTTTCTGTGTGACTTATTTCACTTAGAATCGTCGTACCTAAATCCACTCATCATGCTGCTACTAGCCTTATGACGTTGATTTCATGGCTGAGTGATATTCCATTGTACATAAGGACCACAACTTCTTTATCCATTTTTCTCTTTCCTGGGATATTTAAGGTGTAACGAAGTGGAGGTTCTTGTCAACAAAGCAGCCCTAAACTTTGGGGTGCCTGTGTCTTGCTGATTTTTAGTTTTCCCAATTTATATGCCCATGAGTGGAAGTGCCCTATGCTCTCTAAGCTGAGTTTTTTAGATGTTTCAGGACACACCGTACACTTCTCCAGAGTGGCTGTTGGCAATTTACATCCCGCCCATCAGCGTAGCCAGGCTCCCGTTTCTCCATGGCCTGTCCTGCATTTCTGGTTTTGACACTTTATTCAGCATGGCCCTTTTGACCGATGGGAAGCCAGACTTCTTTGTAGCGCTGATTTGCCTTTCCAGGTTGCTTGGTTGGCCAAAAAGGGCGGATGCGTTTTTTCCTGAACATATTCAGGAAAAAACGCATCCGCCCTTTTTGGCCAAGGGCATCATTGTCGAGGTTTTGCCGCTTTTCCTGTTCTTTAAAGGGGATTCGAATCTCCCTCCTGAAATCTGTTTCCTGCAATTCTGCCTTGCTTTCAAATCCTCTTCGTTACCTTCCCTCAATATATTTGTGGACGAGAGTTATCATTTATAAGTCTGCAGGTTTGTGAATTGCAGTGCCCCTGAGCTCCATTTTTCAACTCGCTTTCTTGGGAGCTGGCCGCAAAAGCGCAGGATTGCTTCAGGCCCTATTCTGGTCCCGGTTGGCAGGCTGAGCCTGTGGTTAATTCTTCTTCCTGATGGGAAAATAGAGTGACCTGTGCCTGTCCCAACACCTAGAGCTAGTCTCTCATTGGTTCCCCCTCTTCCCGTTCATCCTCAGGACAAATTGCAACCTGTACGGAACAGGAGGTTAAAGGTGCTGATTCTCCAAGGAGGGAGATTGCTAGTAAAGCGGCTGGAATGGCGAACCCGAGCACAAGGAGATGAGAAATGAGGTGCGTTTTGGAAACCTTTCCCGATCACACGGTGTACCATCTTCTGGGTTTCTCATGCATGTTTTCGATGTAGGAAGATGCCCTTGAACCTGGAGATTTGGGACCCATGGGATGGGTACCACGCAGTGTTGCTTTAAAGGGTCTGCGTATCCTCACCCAACCTCACCAAACCTCTCAGCCCCAAGAGTGTACACCCTTATGTCTCAATAAGCTGTGGGTCTAGATATGGTCAATCCAGGTGGCATCACAGCCGCTGAACGAATTTTGTAAGAATTTCTCTCTCTTTCACTGTCTTTGTTTCACGGGTTTTTAAAAGTAATTGATTTTTATAATGGGGTTTAGCTGCTTTTCAGTGCTGTGTTTATGCCGCTTTACACACACTTGACTCACTTACAGAGAGATATCAATACATAGGTTTTAAGATTCTTACTATTCAGATATATTCTTGGGCGGTGAATAAGGGGTGTTGAGTCCAATTCTTTGAGCAAGGGGTAGGTCTTGTCTATTACATATTGGGTTTATGGAACGGTATCTGAGCTAATTTGAAACCATTGTTTTATGCATCACCCCACCTCACCTATCCCGTTAAGCAGCCATAGTGTGTTTTCTAAACGTGTGACTCTGTTCTGTTTTGTAATTCAGTTCAAGGGTAGCTGTTTTTACATTCCCTCTATAAGTGATATCTTATGATAAGTGTGTTTTTCTGTGTGACTTATTTCACTTAGAATCGTCGTACCTAAATCCACTCATCATGCTGCTACTAGCCTTATGACGTTGATTTCATGGCTGAGTGATATTCCATTGTACATAAGGACCACAACTTCTTTATCCATTTTTCTCTTTCCTGGGATATTTAAGGTGTTACGAAGTGGAGGTTCTTGTCAACAAAGCAGCCCTAAAGTTTGGGGTGCCTGTGTCTTGCTGATTTTTAGTTTTCCCAATTTATATGCCCATGAGTGGAAGTGCCCTATGCACTCTAAGCTGAGTTTTTTAGATGTTTCAGGACACACCGTACACTTCTCCAGAGTGGCTGTTGGCAATTTACATCCCGCCCATCAGCGTAGCCAGGCTCCCGTTTCTCCATGGCCTGTCCTGCATTTCTGGTTTTGACACTTTATTCAGCATGGCCCTTTTGACCGATGGGAAGCGAGACTTCTTTGTAGCGCTGATTTGCCTTTCCAGGTTGCTTGGTTGGCCAAAAAGGGCGGATGCGTTTTTTCCTGAATATATTCAGGAAAAAACGCGTACGCCCTTTTTGGCCAAGGGCATCATTGTCGAGGTTTTGCCGCTTTTCCTGTTCTTTAAAGGGGATTCGAATCTCCCTCCTGAAATCTGTTTCCTGCAATTCTGCCTTGCTTTCAAATCCTCTTCGTTACCTTCCCTCAATATATTTGTGGACGAGAGTTATCATTTATAAGTCTGCAGGTTTGTGAATTGCAGTGCCCCTGAGCTCCATTTTTCAACTCGCTTTCTTGGGAGCTGGCCGCAAAAGCGCAGGATTGCTTCAGGCCCTATTCTGGTCCCGGTTGGCAGGCTGAGCCTGTGGTTAATTCTTCTTCCTGATGGGAAAATAGAGTGACCTGTGCCTGTCCCAACACCTAGAGCTAGTCTCTCATTGGTTCCCCCTCTTCCCGTTCATCCTCAGGACAAATTGCAACCTGTACGGAACAGGAGGTTAAAGGTGCTGATTCTCCAAGGAGGGAGATTGCTAGTAAAGCGGCTGGAATGGCGAACCCGAGCACAAGGAGATGAGAAATGAGGTGCGTTTTGGAAACCTTTCCCGATCACACGGTGTACCATCTTCTGGGTTTCTCATGCATGTTTTCGATGTAGGAAGATGCCCTTGAACCTGGAGATTTGGGACCCATGGGATGGGTACCACGCAGTGTTGCTTTAAAGGGTCTGCGTATCCTCACCCAACCTCACCAAACCTCTCAGCCCCAAGAGTGTACACCCTTATGTCTCAATAAGCTGTGGGTCTAGATATGGTCAATCCAGGTGGCATCACAGCCGCTGAACGAATTTTGTAAGAATTTCTCTCTCTTTCACTGTCTTTGTTTCACGGGTTTTTAAAAGTAATTGATTTTTATAATGGGGTTTAGCTGCTTTTCAGTGCTGTGTTTATGCCGCTTTACACACACTTGACTCACTTACAGAGAGATATCAATACATAGGTTTTAAGATTCTTACTATTCAGATATATTCTTGGGCGGTGAATAAGGGGTGTTGAGTCCAATTCTCTGAGCAAGGGGTAGGTCTTGTCTATTACATATTGGGTTTATGGAACGGTATCTGAGCTAATTTGAAACCATTGTTTTATGCATCACCCCACCTCACCTATCCCGTTAAGCAGCCATAGTGTGTTTTCTAAACGTGTGACTCTGTTCTGTTTTGTAATTCAGTTCAAGGGTAGCTGTTTTTACATTCCCTCTATAAGTGATATCTTATGATAAGTGTCCTTTTCTGTGTGACTTATTTCACTTAGAATCGTCGTACCTAAATCCACTCATCATGCTGCTACTAGCCTTATGACGTTGATTTCATGGCTGAGTGAGATTCCATTGTACATAAGGACCACAACTTCTTTATCCATTTTTCTCTTTCCTGGGATATTTAAGGTGTAACGAAGTGGAGGTTCTTGTCAACAGAGCAGCCCTAAACTTTGGGGTGCCGGTGTCTTGCTGATTTTTAGTTTTCCCAATTTATACGCCCATGAGTGGAAGTGCCCTATGCTCTCTAAGCTGAGTTTTTTAGATGTTTCAGGACAGACCGTACACTTCTCCAGAGTGGCTGTTGGCAATTTACATCCTGCCCATCAGCGTAGCCAGGCTTCCGTTTCGCCATGGCCTGACCTGCATTTCTGGTTTTGACACTTTATTCAGCATGGCCCTTTTGACCGATGGGAAGCGAGACTTCTTTGTAGCGCTGATTTGCCTTTCCAGGTTGCTTGGTTGGCCAAAAAGGGCGGATGCGTTTTTTCCTGAACATATTCAGGAAAAAACGCATCCGCCCTTTTTGGCCAAGGGCATCATTGTCGAGGTTTTGCCGCTTTTCCTGTTCTTTAAAGGCGATTCGAATCTCCCTCCTGAAATCTGTTTCCTGCAATTCTGCCTTGCTTTCAAATCCTCTTCGTTGCCTTCCCTCAATATATTTGTGGACGAGAGTTATCATTTATAAGTCTGCAGGTTTGTGAATTGCAGTGCCCCTGAGCTCCATTTTTCAACTCGCTTTCTTGGGAGCTGGCCGCAAAAGCGCAGGATTGCTTCAGGCCCTATTCTGGTCCCGGGCGGCAGGCTGAGCCTGTGGTTAATTCTTCTTCCTGATGGGAAAATAGAGTGACCTGTGCCTGTCCCAACACCTAGAGCTAGTCTCTCATTGGTTCCCCCTCTTCCCGTTCATCCTCAGGACAAATTGCAACCTGTACGGAACAGGAGGTTAAAGGTGCTGATTCTCCAAGGAGGGAGATTGCTAGTAAAGCGGCTGGAATGGCGAACCCGAGCACAAGGAGATGAGAAATGAGGTGCGTTTTGGAAACCTTTCCCGATCACACGGTGTATCATATTCTGTGTTTCTCATGCATGTTTTCGATGTAGGAAGATGCCCTTGAACCTGGAGATTTGGGACCCATGGGATGGGTACCACGCAGTGTTGCTTTAAAGGGTCTGCGTTTCCTCAAACAACCTCACCAAACCTCTCAGCCCCAAGAGTGTCCACCCTTATGTCTCAATCAGCTGTGGGTCTAGATATGGTCAATCCAGGTGGCATCACAGCCCCTGAACGAAGTTTGTAAGAATTTCTCTCTCTTTCACTGTCTTTGTTTCACGGGTTTTTAAAAGTAATTGATTTTTATAATGGGGTTTAGCTGCTTTTCACTGCTGTGTTTATGCCGCTTTACACCCACTTGACTCACTTACAGAGAGATATCAATACATAGGTTTTAAGATTCTTACTATTCAGATATATTCTTGGGCGGTGAATAAGGGGTGTTGAGTCCAATTCTCTGAGCAAGGAGTAGGTCTTGTCTATTACATATTGGGTTTATGGAACGGTATCTGAGCTAATTTGAAACCGTTGTTTTATGCATCACCCCACCTCACCTATCCCGTTAAGCAGCCATAGTGTGTTTTCTAAACGTGTGACTCTGTTCTGTTTTGTAATTCAGTTTAAGGGTAGCTGTTTTTACATTCCCTCTATAAGTGATATCTTATGATAAGTGTGTTTTTCTGTGTGACTTATTTCACTTAGAATCGTCGTACCTAAATCCACTCATCATGCTGCTACTAGCCTTATGACGTTGATTTCATGGCTGAGTGATATTCCATTGTACATAAGGACCACAACTTCTTTATCCATTTTTCTCTTTCCTGGGATATTTAAGGTGTAACGAAGTGGAGGTTCTTGTCAACAGAGCAGCCCTAAACTTTGGGGTGCCGGTGTCTTGCTGATTTTTAGTTTTCCCAATTTATACGCCCATGAGTGGAAGTGCCCTATGCTCTCTAAGCTGAGTTTTTTAGATGTTTCAGGACAGACCGTACACTTCTCCAGAGTGGCTGTTGGCAATTTACATCCTGCCCATCAGCGTAGCCAGGCTCCCGTTTCGCCATGGCCTGACCTGCATTTCTGGTTTTGACACTTTATTCAGCATGGCCCTTTTGACCGATGGGAAGCGAGACTTCTTTGTAGCGCTGATTTGCCTTTCCAGGTTGCTTGGTTGGCCAAAAAGGGCGGATGCGTTTTTTCCTGAACATATTCAGGAAAAAACGCATCCGCCCTTTTTGGCCAAGGGCATCATTGTCGAGGTTTTGCCGCTTTTCCTGTTCTTTAAAGGCGATTCGAATCTCCCTCCTGAAATCTGTTTCCTGCAATTCTGCCTTGCTTTCAAATCCTCTTCGTTGCCTTCCCTCAATATATTTGTGGACGAGAGTTATCATTTATAAGTCTGCAGGTTTGTGAATTGAAGTGCCCCTGAGCTCCATTTTTCAACTCGCTTTCTTGGGAGCTGGCCGCAAAAGCGCAGGATTGCTTCAGGCCCTATTCTGGTCCCGGGCGGCAGGCTGAGCCTGTGGTTAATTCTTCTTCCTGATGGGAAAATAGAGTGACCTGTGCCTGTCCCAACACCTAGAGCTAGTCTCTCATTGGTTCCCCCTCTTCCCGTTCATCCTCAGGACAAATTGCAACCTGTACGGAACAGGAGGTTAAAGGTGCTGATTCTCCAAGGAGGGAGATTGCTAGTAAAGCGGCTGGAATGGCGAACCCGAGCACAAGGAGATGAGAAATGAGGTGCGTTTTGGAAACCTTTCCCGATCACACGGTGTATCATATTCTGTGTTTCTCATGCATGTTTTCGATGTAGGAAGATGCCCTTGAACCTGGAGATTTGGGACCCATGGGATGGGTACCACGCAGTATTACTTTAAAGGGTCTGCGTTTCCTCACCCAACCTCACCACACCTCTCAGCCCCAAGAGTGTCCACCCTTATGTCTCAATCAACTGTGGGTCTAGATATGGTCAATCCAGGTGGCATCACAGCCCCTGAACGAATTTTGTAAGAATTTCTCTCTCTTTCACTGTCTTTGTTTCACGGGTTTTTAAAAGTAATAGATTTTTATAATGGGGTTTAGCTGCTTTTCACTGCTGTGTTTATGCCGCTTTACACCCACTTGACTCACTTACAGAGAGATATCAATACATAGGTTTTAAGATTCTTACTATTCAGATATATTCTTCTGCGGTGAATAAGGGTTGTTGAGTCCAATTCACTGAGCAAGGAGTAGGTCTTGTCTATTACATATTGGGTTTATGGAACGGTATCTGAGCCAATTTGAAACCCTTGTTTTATGCATCACACCACCTCACCTATCCCGTTAAGCAGCCATAGTGTGTTTTCTAAACGTGTGACTCTGTTCTGTTTTGTAATTCAGTTCAAGGGTAGCTGTTTTTACATTCCCTCTATAAGTGATATCTTATGATAAGTGTGTTTTTCTGTGTGACTTATTTCACTTAGAATCGTCGTACCTAAATCCACTCATCATGCTGCTACTAGCCTTATGACGTTGATTTCATGGCTGAGTGATATTCCATTGTACATAAGGACCACAACTTCTTTATCCATTTTTCTCTTTCCTGGGATATTTAAGGTGTAACGAAGTGGAGGTTCTTGTCAACAAAGCAGCCCTAAACTTTGGGGTGCCTGTGTCTTGCTGATTTTTAGTTTTCCCAATTTATATGCCCATGAGTGGAAGTGCCCTATGCTCTCTAAGCTGAGTTTTTTAGATGTTTCAGGACACACCGTACACTTCTCCAGAGTGGCTGTTGGCAATTTACATCCCGCCCATCAGCGTAGCCAGGCTCCCGTTTCTCCATGGCCTGTCCTGCATTTCTGGTTTTGACACTTTATTCAGCATGGCCCTTTTGACCGATGGGAAGCCAGACTTCTTTGTAGCGCTGATTTGCCTTTCCAGGTTGCTTGGTTGGCCAAAAAGGGCGGATGCGTTTTTTCCTGAACATATTCAGGAAAAAACGCATCCGCCCTTTTTGGCCAAGGGCATCATTGTCGAGGTTTTGCCGCTTTTCCTGTTCTTTAAAGGCGATTCGAATCTCCCTCCTGAAATCTGTTTCCTGCAATTCTGCCTTGCTTTCAAATCCTCTTCGTTACCTTCCCTCAATATATTTGTGGACGAGAGTTATCATTTATAAGTCTGCAGGTTTGTGAATTGCAGTGCCCCTGAGCTCCATTTTTCAACTCGCTTTCTTGGGAGCTGGCCGCAAAAGCGCAGGATTGCTTCAGGCCCTATTCTGGTCCCGGTTGGCAGGCTGAGCCTGTGGTTAATTCTTCTTCCTGATGGGAAAATAGAGTGACCTGTGCCTGTCCCAACACCTAGAGCTAGTCTCTCATTGGTTCCCCCTCTTCCCGTTCATCCTCAGGACAAATTGCAACCTGTACGGAACAGGAGGTTAAAGGTGCTGATTCTCCAAGGAGGGAGATTGCTAGTAAAGCGGCTGGAATGGCGAACCCGAGCACAAGGAGATGAGAAATGAGGTGCGTTTTGGAAACCTTTCCCGATCACACGGTGTACCATCTTCTGGGTTTCTCATGCATGTTTTCGATGTAGGAAGATGCCCTTGAACCTGGAGATTTGGGACCCATGGGATGGGTACCACGCAGTGTTGCTTTAAAGGGTCTGCGTATCCTCACCCAACCTCACCAAACCTCTCAGCCCCAAGAGTGTACACCCTTATGTCTCAATAAGCTGTGGGTCTAGATATGGTCAATCCAGGTGGCATCACAGCCGCTGAACGAATTTTGTAAGAATTTCTCTCTCTTTCACTGTCTTTGTTTCACGGGTTTTTAAAAGTAATTGATTTTTATAATGGGGTTTAGCTGCTTTTCAGTGCTGTGTTTATGCCGCTTTACACACACTTGACTCACTTACAGAGAGATATCAATACATAGGTTTTAAGATTCTTACTATTCAGATATATTCTTGGGCGGTGAATAAGGGGTGTTGAGTCCAATTCTTTGAGCAAGGGGTAGGTCTTGTCTATTACATATTGGGTTTATGGAACGGTATCTGAGCTAATTTGAAACCATTGTTTTATGCATCACCCCACCTCACCTATCCCGTTAAGCAGCCATAGTGTGTTTTCTAAACGTGTGACTCTGTTCTGTTTTGTAATTCAGTTCAAGGGTAGCTGTTTTTACATTCCCTCTATAAGTGATATCTTATGATAAGTGTGTTTTTCTGTGTGACTTATTTCACTTAGAATCGTCGTACCTAAATCCACTCATCATGCTGCTACTAGCCTTATGACGTTGATTTCATGGCTGAGTGATATTCCATTGTACATAAGGACCACAACTTCTTTATCCATTTTTCTCTTTCCTGGGATATTTAAGGTGTTACGAAGTGGAGGTTCTTGTCAACAAAGCAGCCCTAAAGTTTGGGGTGCCTGTGTCTTGCTGATTTTTAGTTTTCCCAATTTATATGCCCATGAGTGGAAGTGCCCTATGCACTCTAAGCTGAGTTTTTTAGATGTTTCAGGACACACCGTACACTTCTCCAGAGTGGCTGTTGGCAATTTACATCCCGCCCATCAGCGTAGCCAGGCTCCCGTTTCTCCATGGCCTGTCCTGCATTTCTGGTTTTGACACTTTATTCAGCATGGCCCTTTTGACCGATGGGAAGCGAGACTTCTTTGTAGCGCTGATTTGCCTTTCCAGGTTGCTTGCTTGGCCAAAAAGGGCGGATGCGTTTTTTCCTGAACATATTCAGGAAAAAACGCATCCGCCCTTTTTGGCCAAGGGCATCATTGTCGAGGTTTTGCCGCTTTTCCTGTTCTTTAAAGGCGATTCGAATCTCCCTCCTGAAATCTGTTTCCTGCAATTCTGCCTTGCTTTCAAGTCCTCTTCGTTACCTTCCCTCAATATATTTGTGGACGAGAGTTATCATTTATAAGTCTGCAGGTTTGTGAATTGCAGTGCCCCTGAGCTCCATTTTTCAACTCGCTTTCTTGGGAGCTGGCCGCAAAAACGCAGGATTGCTTCAGGCCCTATTCTGGTCCCGGGCGGCAGGCTGAGCCTGTGGTTAATTCTTCTTCCTGATGGGAAAATAGAGTGACCTGTGCCTGTCCCAACACCTAGAGCTAGTCTCTCATTGGTTCCCCCTCTTCCCGTTCATCCTCAGGACAAATTGCAACCTGTACGGAACAGGAGGTTAAAGGTGCTGATTCTCCAAGGAGGGAGATTGCTAGTAAAGCGGCTGGAATGGCGAACCCGAGCACAAGGAGATGAGAAATGAGGTGCGTTTTGGAAACCTTTCCCGATCACACGGTGTACCATCTTCTGGGTTTCTCATGCATGTTTTCGATGTAGGAAGATGCCCTTGAACCTGGAGATTTGGGACCCATGGGATGGGTACCACGCAGTGTTGCTTTAAAGGGTCTGCGTTTCCTCACCCAACCTCACCAAACCTCTCAGCCCCAAGAGTGTACACCCTTATGTCTCAATAAGCTGTGGGTCTAGATATGGTCAATCCAGGTGGCATCACAGCCGCTGAACGAATTTTGTAAGAATTTCTCTCTCTTTCACTGTCTTTGTTTCACGGGTTTTTAAAAGTAATTGATTTTTATACTGGGGTTTAGCTGCTTTTCAGTGATGTGTTTATGCCGCTTTACACACACTTGACTCACTTACAGAGAGATATCAATACATAGGTTTTAAGATTCTTACTATTCAGATATATTCTTGGGCGGTGAATAAGGGGTGTTGAGTCCAATTCTTTGAGCAAGGGGTAGGTCTTGTCTATTACATATTGGGTTTATGGAACGGTATCTGAGCTAATTTGAAACCGTTGTTTTATGCATCACCCCACCTCACCTATCCCGTTAAGCAGCCATAGTGTGTTTTCTAAACGTGTGACTCTGTTCTGTTTTGTAATTCAGTTCAAGGGTAGCTGTTTTTACATTCCCTCTATAAGTGATATCTTATGATAAGTGTCCTTTTCTGTGTGACTTATTTCACTTAGAATCGTCGTACCTAAATCCACTCATCATGCTGCTACTAGCCTTATGACGTTGATTTCATGGCTGAGTGATATTCCATTGTACATAAGGACCACAACTTCTTTATCCATTTTTCTCTTTCCTGGGATATTTAAGGTGTAACGAAGTGGAGGTTCTTGTCAACAAAGCAGCCCTAAACTTTGGGGTGCCTGTGTCTTGCTGATTTTTAGTTTTCCCAATTTATATGCCCATGAGTGGAAGTGCCCTATGCTCTCTAAGCTGAGTTTTTTAGATGTTTCAGGACACACCGTACACTTCTCCAGAGTGGCTGTTGGCAATTTACATCCCGCCCATCAGCGTAGCCAGGCTCCCGTTTCTCCATGGCCTGTCCTGCATTTCTGGTTTTGACACTTTATTCAGCATGGCCCTTTTGACCGATGGGAAGCCAGACTTCTTTGTAGCGCTGATTTGCCTTTCCAGGTTGCTTGGTTGGCCAAAAAGGGCGGATGCGTTTTTTCCTGAACATATTCAGGAAAAAACGCATCCGCCCTTTTTGGCCAAGGGCATCATTGTCGAGGTTTTGCCGCTTTTCCTGTTCTTTAAAGGGGATTCGAATCTCCCTCCTGAAATCTGTTTCCTGCAATTCTGCCTTGCTTTCAAATCCTCTTCGTTACCTTCCCTCAATATATTTGTGGACGAGAGTTATCATTTATAAGTCTGCAGGTTTGTGAATTGCAGTGCCCCTGAGCTCCATTTTTCAACTCGCTTTCTTGGGAGCTGGCCGCAAAAGCGCAGGATTGCTTCAGGCCCTATTCTGGTCCCGGTTGGCAGGCTGAGCCTGTGGTTAATTCTTCTTCCTGATGGGAAAATAGAGTGACCTGTGCCTGTCCCAACACCTAGAGCTAGTCTCTCATTGGTTCCCCCTCTTCCCGTTCATCCTCAGGACAAATTGCAACCTGTACGGAACAGGAGGTTAAAGGTGCTGATTCTCCAAGGAGGGAGATTGCTAGTAAAGCGGCTGGAATGGCGAACCCGAGCACAAGGAGATGAGAAATGAGGTGCGTTTTGGAAACCTTTCCCGATCACACGGTGTACCATCTTCTGGGTTTCTCATGCATGTTTTCGATGTAGGAAGATGCCCTTGAACCTGGAGATTTGGGACCCATGGGATGGGTACCACGCAGTGTTGCTTTAAAGGGTCTGCGTATCCTCACCCAACCTCACCAAACCTCTCAGCCCCAAGAGTGTACACCCTTATGTCTCAATAAGCTGTGGGTCTAGATATGGTCAATCCAGGTGGCATCACAGCCGCTGAACGAATTTTGTAAGAATTTCTCTCTCTTTCACTGTCTTTGTTTCACGGGTTTTTAAAAGTAATTGATTTTTATAATGGGGTTTAGCTGCTTTTCAGTGCTGTGTTTATGCCGCTTTACACACACTTGACTCACTTACAGAGAGATATCAATACATAGGTTTTAAGATTCTTACTATTCAGATATATTCTTGGGCGGTGAATAAGGGGTGTTGAGTCCAATTCTTTGAGCAAGGGGTAGGTCTTGTCTATTACATATTGGGTTTATGGAACGGTATCTGAGCTAATTTGAAACCATTGTTTTATGCATCACCCCACCTCACCTATCCCGTTAAGCAGCCATAGTGTGTTTTCTAAACGTGTGACTCTGTTCTGTTTTGTAATTCAGTTCAAGGGTAGCTGTTTTTACATTCCCTCTATAAGTGATATCTTATGATAAGTGTGTTTTTCTGTGTGACTTATTTCACTTAGAATCGTCGTACCTAAATCCACTCATCATGCTGCTACTAGCCTTATGACGTTGATTTCATGGCTGAGTGATATTCCATTGTACATAAGGACCACAACTTCTTTATCCATTTTTCTCTTTCCTGGGATATTTAAGGTGTTACGAAGTGGAGGTTCTTGTCAACAAAGCAGCCCTAAAGTTTGGGGTGCCTGTGTCTTGCTGATTTTTAGTTTTCCCAATTTATATGCCCATGAGTGGAAGTGCCCTATGCACTCTAAGCTGAGTTTTTTAGATGTTTCAGGACACACCGTACACTTCTCCAGAGTGGCTGTTGGCAATTTACATCCCGCCCATCAGCGTAGCCAGGCTCCCGTTTCTCCATGGCCTGTCCTGCATTTCTGGTTTTGACACTTTATTCAGCATGGCCCTTTTGACCGATGGGAAGCGAGACTTCTTTGTAGCGCTGATTTGCCTTTCCAGGTTGCTTGCTTGGCCAAAAAGGGCGGATGCGTTTTTTCCTGAACATATTCAGGAAAAAACGCATCCGCCCTTTTTGGCCAAGGGCATCATTGTCGAGGTTTTGCCGCTTTTCCTGTTCTTTAAAGGCGTTTCGAATCTCCCTCCTGAAATCTGTTTCCTGCAATTCTGCCTTGCTTTCAAATCCTCTTCGTTACCTTCCCTCAATATATTTGTGGACGAGAGTTATCATTTATAAGTCTGCAGGTTTGTGAATTGCAGTGCCCCTGAGCTCCATTTTTCAACTCGCTTTCTTGGGAGCTGGCCGCAAAAGCGCAGGATTGCTTCAGGCCCTATTCTGGTCCCGGGCGGCAGGCTGAGCCTGTGGTTAATTCTTCTTCCTGATGGGAAAATAGAGTGACCTGTGCCTGTCCCAACACCTAGAGCTAGTCTCTCATTGGTTCCCCCTCTTCCCGTTCATCCTCAGGACAAATTGCAACCTGTACGGAACAGGAGGTTAAAGGTGCTGATTCTCCAAGGAGGGAGATTGCTAGTAAAGCGGCTGGAATGGCGAACCTGAGCACAAGGAGATGAGAAATGAGGTGCGTTTTGGAAACCTTGCCCGATCACACGGTGTACCATCTTCTGGGTTTCTCATGCATGTTTTCGATGTAGGAAGATGCCCTTGAACCTGGAGATTTGGGACCCATGGGATGGGTACCACGCAGTGTTGCTTTAAAGGGTCTGCGTTTCCTCACCCAACCTCACCAAACCTCTCAGCCCCAAGAGTGTACACCCTTATGTCTCAATAAGCTGTGGGTCTAGATATGGTCAATCCAGGTGGCATCACAGCCGCTGAACGAATTTTGTAAGAATTTCTCTCTCTTTCACTGTCTTTGTTTCACGGGTTTTTAAAAGTAATTGATTTTTATAATGGGGTTTAGCTGCTTTTCAGTGATGTGTTTATGCCGCTTTACACACACTTGACTCACTTACAGAGAGATATCAATACATAGGTTTTAAGATTCTTACTATTCAGATATATTCTTGGGCGGTGAATAAGGGGTGTTGAGTCCAATTCTTTGAGCAAGGGGTAGGTCTTGTCTATTACATATTGGGTTTATGGAACGGTATCTGAGCTAATTTGAAACCGTTGTTTTATGCATCACCCCACCTCACCTATCCCGTTAAGCAGCCATAGTGTGTTTTCTAAACGTGTGACTCTGTTCTGTTTTGTAATTCAGTTCAAGGGTAGCTGTTTTTACATTCCCTCTATAAGTGATATCTTATGATAAGTGTCCTTTTCTGTGTGACTTATTTCACTTAGAATCGTCGTACCTAAATCCACTCATCATGCTGCTACTAGCCTTATGACGTTGATTTCATGGCTGAGTGATATTCCATTGTACATAAGGACCACAACTTCTTTATCCATTTTTCTCTTTCCTGGGATATTTAAGGTGTAATGAAGTAGGAGGTTCTTGTCAACAGAGCAGCCCTAAACTTTGTGGTGCCAGTGTCTTGCTGATTTTTAGTTTTCCCAATTTATACGCCCATGAGTGGAAGTGCCCTATGCTGTCTAAGTTGAGTTTTTTAGATGTTTCAGGACACACCGTACACTTCTCCAGAGTGGCTGTTGGCAATTTACATCCCGCCCATCAGCGTAGCCAGTCTTCCGTTTCTCCATGGCCTGTCCTGCATTTCTGGTTTTGACACTTTATTCAGCATGGCTCTTTTGACCGATGGGAAGCGAGACTTCTTTGTAGCGCTGATTTGCCTTTCCTGGTTGCTTGGTTGGCCAAAAATGGCGGAAGCGTTTTTTCCTGAACATATTCAGGAAAAAACGCATCCGCCCTTTTTGGCCAAGGGCATCATTGTCGAGGTTTTGCCGCTTTTCCTGTTCTTTAAAGGCGATTCGAATCTCCCTCCTGAGATCTGTTTCCTGCAATTCTGCCTTGCTTTCAAATCCTCTTCGTTGCCTTCCCTCAATATATTTGTGGACGAGAGTTATCATTTATAAGTCTGCAGGTTTGTGAATTGCAGTGCCCCTGAGCTCCATTTTTCAACTCGCTTTCTTGGGAGCTGGCCGCAAAAGCGCAGGATTGCTTCAGGCCCTATTCTGGTCCCCGTCGGCAGGCTGAGCCTGTGGTTAATTCTTCTTCCTGATATGAAAATAGAGTGACCTGTGCCTGTCCCAACACCTAGAGCTAGTCTCTCATTGGTTCCCCCTCTTCCCGTTCATCCTCAGGACAAATTGCAACCTGTACGGAACAGGAGGTTAAAGGTGCTGATTCTCCAAGGAGGGAGATTGCTAGTAAAGCGGCTGGAATGGCGAACCCGAGCACAAGGAGATGAGAAATGAGGTGCGTTTTGGAAACCTTTCCCGATCACACGGTGTACCATCTTCTGGGTTTCTCATGCATGTTTTCGATGTAGGAAGATGCCCTTGAACCTGGAGATTTGGGACCCATGGGATGGGTACCACGCAGTGTTGCTTTAAAGGGTCTGCGTTTCCTCACCCAACCTCACCAAACCTCTCAGCCCCAAGAGTGTACACCCTTATGTCTCAATCAGCTGTGGGTCTAGATATGGTCAATCCAGGTGGCATCACAGCCCCTGAACGAATTTTGTAAGAATTTCTCTCTCTTTCACTGTCTTTGTTTCACGGGTTTTTAAAAGTAATTGATTTTTATAATGGGGTTTAGCTGCTTTTCAGTGCTGTGTTTATGCCGCTTTACACCCACTTGACTCACTTACAGAGAGATATCAATACATAGGTTTTAAGATTCTTACTATTCAGATAAATTCTTGGGCGGTTAATAAGGGGTGTTGAGTCCAATTCTTTGAGGAAGGAGTAGGTCTTGTCTATTACATATTGGGTTTATGGAACGGTATCTGAGCTAATTTGAAACCGTTGTTTTATGCATCACCCCACCTCACCTATCCCGTTAAGCAGCCATAGTGTGTTTTCTAAACGTGTGACTCTGTTCTGTTTTGTAATTCAGTTCAAGCGTAGCTGTTTTTACATTCCCTCTATAAGTGATATCTTATGATAAGTGTCCTTTTCTGTGTGACTTATTTCACTTAGAATCGTCGTACCTAAATCCACTCATCATGCTGCTACTAGCCTTATGACGTTGATTTCATGGCTGAGTGATATTCCATTGTACATAAGGACCACAACTTCTTTATCCATTTTTCTCTTTCCTGGGATATTTAAGGTGTAACGAAGTGGAGGTTCTTGTCAACAGAGCAGCCCTAAACTTTGTGGTGCCTGTGTCTTGCTGATTTTTAGTTTTCCCAATTTATACGCCCATGAGTGGAAGTGCCCTATGCTCTCTAAGCTGAGTTTTTTAGATGTTTCAGGACACACCGTACACTTCTCCAGAGTGGCTGTTGGCAATTTACATCCCGCCCATCAGCGTAGCCAGGCTCCCGTTTCTCCATGGCCTGTCCTGCATTTCTGGTTTTGACACTTTCTTCAGCTTGGCCCTTTTGACCGATGGGAAGCGAGACTTCTTTGTAGCGCTGATTTGCCTTTCCTGGTTGCTTGGTTGGCCAAAAAGGGCGGATGCGTTTTTTCCTGAATATATTCAGGAAAAAACGCATACGCCCTTTTTGGCCAAGGGCATCATTGTCGAGGTTTTGCCGCTTTTCCTGTTCTTTAAAGGCGATTCGAATCTCCCTCCTGAAATCTGTTTCCTGCAATTAACCTTGCTTTCAAATCCTCTTCGTTGCCTTCCCTCAATATATTTGTGGACGAGAGTTATCATTTATAAGTCTGCAGGTTTGTGAATTGCAGTGCCCCTGAGCTCCATTTTTCAACTCGCTTTCTTGGGAGCTGGCCGCAAAAGCGCAGGATTGCTTCAGGCCCTAATCTGGTCCCGGTCGGCAGGCTGAGCCTGTGGTTAATTCTTCTTCCTGATGGGAAAATAGAGTGACCTGTGCCTGTCCCAACACCTAGAGCTAGTCTCTCATTGGTTCCCCCTCTTCCCGTTCATCCTCAGGACAAATTGCAACCTATACGGAACAGGAGGTTAAAGGTGCTGATTCTCCAAGGAGGGAGATTGCTAGTAAAGCAGCTGGAATGGCGAACCCGAGCACAAGGAGATGATAAATGAGGTGCGTTTTGGAAACCTTTCCCGATCACACGGTGTACCATCTTCTGGGTTTCTCATGCATGTTTTCGATGTAGGTAGATGCCCTTGGACCTGGAGATTTGGGAACCATGGGATGGGTACCACGCAGTGTTGCTTTAAAGGGTCTGCGTTTCCTCACCCAACCTCACCAAACCTCTCAGCCCCTAGAGTGTCCACCCTTATGTCTCAATCAGCTGTGGGTCTAGATATGGGCAATCCAGGTGGCATCACAGCCCCTGAACGAATTTTGTAAGAATTTCTCTCTGTTTCACTGTCTTTGTTTCACGGGTTTTTAAAAGTAATTGATTTTTATAATGGGGTTTAGCTGCTTTTCAGTGCTGTGTTTATGCCGCTTTACACCCACTTGACTCACTTACAGAGAGATATCAGTACATAGGTTTTAAGATTCTTACTATTCAGATAAATTCTTGGGCGGTGAATAAGGGGTGTTGAGTCCAATTCTTTGAGCAAGGAGTAGGTCTTGTCTATTACATATTGGGTTTATGGAACGGTATCTGAGCTAATTTGAAATCGTTGTTTTATGCATCACCCCACCTCACCTATCCCGTTAAGCAGCCATAGTGTGTTTTCTAAACGTGTGACTCTGTTCTGTTTTGTAATTCAGTTCAAGGGTAGCTGTTTTTACATTCCCTCTATAAGTGATATCTTATGATAAGTGTCCTTTTCTGTGTGACTTATTTCACTTAGAATCGTCGTACCTAAATCCACTCATCATGCTGCTACTAGCCTTATGACGTTGATTTCATGGCTGAGTGATATTCCATTGTACATAAGGACCACAACTTCTTTATCCATTTTTCTCTTTCCTGGGATATTTAAGGTGTAACGAAGTGGAGGTTCTTGTCAACAGAGCAGCCCTAAACTTTGGGGTGCCTGTGTCTTGCTGATTTTTAGTTTTTCCAATTTATACGCCCATGAGTGGAAGTGCCCTATGCTCTCTAAGCTGAGTTTTTTAGATGTTTCAGGACACACCGTACACTTCTCCAGAGTGGCTGTTGGCAATTTACATCCCGCCCATCAGCGTAGCCAGGCTCCCGTTTCTCCATGGCCTGTCCTGCATTTCTGGTTTTGACACTTTCTTCAGCTTGGCCCTTTTGACCGATGGGAAGCGAGACTTCTTTGTAGCGCTGATTTGCCTTTCCTGGTTGCTTGGTTGGCCAAAAAGGGCGGATGCGTTTTTTCCTGAATATATTCAGGAAAAAACGCATCCGCCCTTTTTGGCCAAGGGCATCATTGTCGAGGTTTTGCCGCTTTTCCTGTTCTTTAAAGGCGATTCGAATCTCCCTCCTGAAATCTGTTTCCTGCAATTCTGCCTTGCTTTCAAATCCTCTTCGTTGCCTTCCCTCAATATATTTGTGGACGAGAGTTATCATTTATAAGTCTGCAGGTTTGTGAATTGCAGTGCCCCTGAGCTCCATTTTTCAACTCGCTTTCTTGGGAGCTGGCCGCAAAAGCGCAGGATTGCTTCAGGCCCTATTCTGGTCCCGGTCGGCAGGCTGAGCCTGTGGTTAATTCTTCTTCCTGATGGGAAAATAGAGTGACCTGTGCCTGTCCCAACACCTAGAGCTAGTCTCTCATTGGTTCCCCCTCTTCCCGTTCATCCTCAGGACAAATTGCAACCTGTACGGAACAGGAGGTTAAAGGTGCTGATTCTCCAAGGAGGGAGATTGCTAGTAAAGCAGCTGGAATGGCGAACCCGAGCACAAGGAGATGAGAAATGAGGTGCGTTTTGGAAACCTTTCCCGATCACACGGTGTACCATCTTCTGGGTTTCTCATGCATGTTTTCGATGTAGGTAGATGCCCTTGGACCTGGAGATTTGGGACCCATGGGATGGGTACCACGCAGTGTTGCTTTAAAGGGTCTGCGTTTCCTCACCCAACCTCACCAAACCTCTCAGCCCCAAAAGTGTCCACCCTTATGTCTCAATCAGCTGTGGGTCTAGATATGGTCAATCCAGGTGGCATCACAGCCCCTGAACGAGTTTTGTAAGAATTTCTCTCTGTTTCACTGTCTTTGTTTCACGGGTTTTTAAAAGTAATTGATTTTTATAATGGGGTTTAGCTGCTTTTCAGTGCTGTGTTTATGCCGCTTTACACCCACTTGACTCACTTACAGAGAGATATCAATACATAGGTTTTAAGATTCTTACTATTCAGATATATTCTTGGGCGGTGAATAAGGGGTGTTGAGTCCAATTCTTTGAGCAAGGAGTAGGTCTTGTCTATTACATATTGGGTTTATGGAACGGTATCTGAGCTAAATTGAAATCGTTGTTTTATGCATCACCCCACCTCACCTATCCCGTTAAGCAGCCATAGTGTATTTTCTAAACGTGTGACTCTGTTCTGTTTTGTAATTCAGTTCAAGGGTAGCTGTTTTTACATTCCCTCTATAAGTGATATCTTATGATAAGTGTGTTTTTCTGTGTGACTTATTTCACTTAGAATCGTCGTACCTAAATCCACTCATCATGCTGCTACTAGCCTTATGACGTTGATTTCATGGCTGAGTGATATTCCATTGTACATAAGGACCAAAACTTCTTTATCCATTTTTCTCTTTCCTGGGATATTTAAGGTGTAACGAAGTGGAGGTTCTTGTCAACAGAGCAGCCCTAAACTTTGGGGTGCCTGTGTCTTGCTGATTTTTAGTTTTCCCAATTTATACGCCCATGAGTGGAAGTGCCCTATGCTCTCTAAGCTGAGTTTTTTAGATGTTTCAGGACACACCGTACACTTCTCCAGAGTGGCTGTTGGCAATTTACATCCCGCCCATCAGCGTAGCCAGGCTCCCGTTTCTCCATGGCCTGTCCTGCATTTCTGGTTTTGACACTTTATTCAGCTTGGCCCATTTGACCGATGGGAAGCGAGACTTCTTTGTAGCGCTGATTTGCCTTTCCTGGTTGCTTGGTTGGCCAAAAAGGGCGGATGCGTTTTTTCCTGAACATATTCAGGAAAAAACGCATCCGCCCTTTTTGGCCAAGGGCATCATTGTCGAGGTTTTGCCGCTTTTCCTGTTCTTTAAAGGCGATTCGAATCTCCCTCCTGAAATCTGTTTCCTGCAATTCTGCCTTGCTTTCAAATCCTCTTCGTTGCCTTCCCTCAATATATTTGTGGACGAGAGTTATCATTTATAAGTCTGCAGGTTTGTGAATTGCAGTGCCCCTGAGCTCCATTTTTCAACTCGCTTTCTTGGGAGCTGGCCGCAAAAGCGCAGGATTGCTTCAGGCCCTATTCTGGTCCCGGTTGGCCGGCTGAGCCTGTGGTTAATTCTTCTTCCTGATGGGAAAATAGAGTGACCTGTGCCTGTCCCAACACCTAGAGCTAGTCTCTCATTGGTTCCCCCTCTTCCCGTTCATCCTCAGGACAAATTGCAACCTGTACGGAACAGGAGGTTAAAGGTGCTGATTCTCCAAGGAGGGAGATTGCTAGTAAAGCGGCTGGAATGGCGAACCCGAGCACAAGGAGATGAGAAATGAGGTGCGTTTTGGAAACCTTTCCGGATCACACGGTGTACCATCTTCTGGGTTTCTCATGCATGTTTTCGATGTAGGAAGATGCCCTTGAACCTGGAGATTTGGGACCCATGGGATGGGTACCACGCAGTGTTGCTTTAAAGGGTCTGCGTTTCCTCACCCAACCTCACCAAACCTCTCAGCCCCAAGAGTGTACACCCTTATGTCTCAATAAGCTGTGGGTCTAGATATGGTCAATCCAGGTGGCATCACAGCCCCTGAACGAATTTTGTAAGAATTTCTCTCTCTTTCACTGTCTTTGTTTCACGGGTTTTTAAAAGTAATTGATTTTTATAATGGGGTTTAGCTGCTTTTCAGTGCTGTGTTTATGCCGCTTTACACCCACTTGACTCACTTACAGAGAGATATCAATACATAGGTTTTAAGATTCTTACTATTCAGATATATTCTTGGGCGGTGAATAAGGGGAGTTGAGTCCAATTCTTTGAGCAAGGAGTAGGTCTTGTCTATTACATATTGGGTTTATGGAACGGTATCTGAGCTAATTTGAAACCGTTGTTTTATGCATCACCCCACCTCACCTATCCCGTTAAGCAGCCATAGTGTGTTTTCTAAACGTGTGACTCTGTTCTGTTTTGTAATTCAGTTCAAGGGTAGCTGTTTTTACATTCCCTCTATAAGTGATATCTTATGATAAGTGTCCTTTTCTGTGTGACTTATTTCACTTAGAATCGTCGTACCTAAATCCACTCATCATGCTGCTACTAGCCTTATGACGTTGATTTCATGGCTGAGTGATATTCCATTGTACATAAGGACCACAACTTCTTTATCCATTTTTGTCTTTCCTGGGATATTTAAGGTGTAATGAAGTGGAGGTTCTTGTCAACAGAGCAGCCCTAAACTTTGTGGTGCCTGTGTCTTGCTGATTTTTAGTTTTCCCAATTTATACGCCCATGAGTGGAAGTGCCCTATGCTCTCTAAGTTGAGTTTTTTAGATGTTTCAGGACACACCGTACACTTCTCCAGAGTGGCTGTTGGCAATTTACATCCCGCCCATCAGCGTAGCCAGTCTTCCGTTTCTCCATGGCCTGTCCTGCATTTCTGGTTTTGACACTTTATTCAGCATGGCCCTTTTGACCGATGGGAAGCGAGACTTCTTTGTAGCGCTGATTTGCCTTTCCTGGTTGCTTGGTTGGCCAAAAAGGGCGGATGCGTTTTTTCCTGAACATATTCAGGAAAAAACGCATCCGCCCTTTTTGGCCAAGGGCATCATTGTCGAGGTTTTGCCGCTTTTCCTGTTCTTTAAAGGCGATTCGAATCTCCCTCCTGAGATCTGTTTCCTGCAATTCTGCCTTGCTTTCAAATCCTCTTCGTTGCCTTCCCTCAATATATTTGTGGACGAGAGTTATCATTTATAAGTCTGCAGGTTTGTGAATTGCAGTGCCCCTGAGCTCCATTTTTCAACTCGCTTTCTTGGGAGCTGGCCGCAAAAGCGCAGGATTGCTTCAGGCCCTATTCTGTTCCCCGTCGGCAGGCTGAGCCTGTGGTTAATTCTTCTTCCTGATATGAAAATAGAGTGACCTGTGCCTGTCCCAACACCTAGAGCTAGTCTCTCATTGGTTCCCCCTCTTCCCGTTCATCCTCAGGACAAATTGCAAACTGTACGGAACAGGAGGTTAAAGGTGCTGATTCTCCAAGGAGGGAGATTGCTAGTAAAGCGGCTGGAATGGCGAACCCGAGCACAAGGAGATGAGAAATGAGGTGCGTTTTGGAAACCTTTCCCGATCACACGGTGTACCATCTTCTGGGTTTCTCATGCATGTTTTCGATGTAGGAAGATGCCCTTGAACCTGGAGATTTGGGACCCATGGGATGGGTACCACGCAGTGTTGCTTTTAAGGGTCTGCGTTTCCTCACCCAACCTCACCAAACCTCTCAGCCCCAAGAGTGTACACCCTTATGTCTCAATCAGCTGTGGGTCTAGATATGGTCAATCCAGGTGGCATCACAGCCCCTGAACGAATTTTGTAAGAATTTCTCTCTCTTTCACTGTCTTTGTTTCACGGGTTTTTAAAAGTAATTGATTTTTATAATGGGGTTTAGCTGCTTTTCACTGCTGTGTTTATGCCGCTTTACACCCACTTGACTCACTTACAGAGAGATATCAATACATAGGTTTTAAGATTCTTACTAGTCAGATATATTCTTGGGCGGTGAATAGGGGGTGTTGAGTCCAATTCACTGAGCAAGGAGTAGGTCTTGTCTATTACATACTGGGTTTATGGAACGGTATCTGAGCTAATTTGAAACCCTTGTTTTATGCATCACCCCACCTCACCTTTCCCGTTAAGCAGCCATAGTGTGTTTTCTAAACGTGTGACTCTGTTCTGTTTTGTAATTCAGTTCAAGGGTAGCGGTTTTTACATTCCCTCGATAAGTGATGTCTTATGATAAGTGTCTTTTTCTGTGTGACTTATTTCACTTAGAATCGTCGTACCTAAATCCACTCATCATGCTGCTACTAGCCTTATGACGTTGATTTCATGGCTGAGTGTTATTCCATTGTACATAAGGACCACAACTTCTTTATCCATTTTTCTCTTTCCTGGGATATTTAAGGTGTAACGAAGTGGAGGTTCTTGTCAACAGAGCAGCCCTAAACTTTGGGGTGCCTGTGTCTTGCTGATTTTTAGTTTTCCCAATTTATACGCCCATGAGTGGAAGTGCCCTATGCTCTCTAAGCTGAGTTTTTTAGATGTTTCAGGACACACCGTACACTTCTCCAGAGTGGCTGTTGGCAATTTACATCCCGCCCATCAGCGTAGCCAGGCTCCCGTTTCTCCATGGCCTGTCCTGCATTTCTGGTTTTGACACTTTATTCAGCATGGCCCTTTTGACCGATGGGAAGCGAGACTTCTTTGTAGCGCTGATTTGCCTTTCCAGGTTGCTTGGTTGGCCAAAAAGGGCGGATGCGTTTTTTCCTGAATATATTCAGGAAAAAACGCATCCGCCCTTTTTGGCCAAGGGCATCATTGTCGAGGTTTTGCCGCTTTTCCTGTTCTTTAAAGGTGATTCGAATCTCCCTCCTGAAATCTGTTTCCTGCAATTCTGCCTTGCTTTCAAATCCTCTTCGTTGCCTTCCCTCAATATATTTGTGGACGAGAGTTATCATTTATAAGTCTGCAGGTTTGTGAATTGCAGTGCCCCTGAGCTCCATTTTTCAACTCGCTTTCTTGGGAGCTGGCCGCAAAAGCGCAGGATTGCTTCAGGCCCTATTCTGGTCCCGGGCGGCAGGCTGAGCCTGTGCTTAATTCTTCTTCCTGATGGGAAAATAGAGTGACCTGTGCCTGTCCCAACACTTAGAGCTAGTCTCTCATTGGTTCCCCTTCTTCCCGTCCATCCTCAGGACAAATTGCAACCTGTACGGAACAGTAGGTTAAAGGTGCTGATTCTCCAAGGAGGGAGATTGCTAGTAAAGCGGCTGCAATGGCAAACCCTAGTACAAGGAGATGAGAAATGAGGTGCGTTTTGGAAACCTTGCCCGATCACACGGTGTACCATCTTCTGGGTTTCTCATGCATGTTTTCGATGTAGGAAGATGCCCTTGAACCTGGAGATTTGGGACCCATGGGATGGGTACCACGCAGTATTACTTTAAAGGGTCTGCGTTTCCTCACCCAACCTCACCAAACCTCTCAGCCCCAAGAGTGTCCACCCTTATGTCTCAATCAGCTGTGGGTCTAGATATGGTCAATCCAGGTGGCATCACAGCCCCTGAACGAATTTTGTAAGAATTTCTCTCTCTTTCACTGTCTTTGTTGCACGGGTTTTTAAAAGTAATTGATTTTTATAATGGGGTTTATCTGCTTTTCACTGCTCTGTTTATGCCGCTTTACACCCACTTGACTCGCTTACAGAGAGATATCAATACATATGTTTTAAGATTCTTACTAGTCCGATATATTCTTGGGCGGTGAATAGGGGGTTTTGAGTCCAATTCACTCAGCAAGGAGTAGGTCTTGTCTATTACCTATTGGGTTTATGGAACGGTATCTGAGCTAATTTGAAACCCTTGTTTTATGCATCACCCCACCTCACCTTTCCCGTTAAGCAGCCATAGTGTGTTTTCTAAACGTGTGACTCTGTTCTGTTTTGTAATTCAGTTCAAGGGTAGCGGTTTTTACATTCCGTCTATAAGTGATATCTTATGATAAGTGTCTTTTTCTGTGTGACTTATTTCACTTAGAATCGTCGTACCTAAATCCACTCTTCATGCTGCTACTAGCCTTATGACGTTGATTTCATGGCTGAGTGAGATTCCATTGTACATAAGGACCACAACTTCTTTATCCATTTTTCTCTTTCCTGGGATATTTAAGGTGTAACGAAGTGGAGGTTCTTGTCAACAGAGCTGCCCTAAACTTTGGGGTGCCTGTGTCTTGCTGATTTTTAGTTTTCCCAATTTATACGCCCATGAGTGGAAGTGCCCTATGCTCTCTAAGCTGAGTTTTTTAGATGTTTCAGGACACACCGTACACTTCTCCAGAGTGGCTGTTGGCAATTTACATCCCGCCCATCAGCGTAGCCAGGCTCCCGTTTCTCCATGGCCTGTCCTGCATTTCTGGTTTTGACACTTTATTCAGCATGGCCATTTTGACCGATGGGAAGCCAGACTTCTTTGTAGCGCTGATTTGCCTTTCCAGGTTGCTTGGTTGGCCAAAAAGGGCGGATGCGTTTTTTCCTGAATATATTCAGGAAAAAACGCATCCGCCCTTTTTGGCCAAGGGCATCATTGTCGAGGTTTTGCCGCTTTTCCTGTGCTTTAAAGGCGATTCGAATCTCCCTCCTGAAATCTGTTTCCTGCAATTCTGCCTTGCTTTCCAATCCTCTTCGTTGCCTTCCCTCAATATATTTGTGGACGAGAGTTATCATTTATAAGTCTGCAGGTTTGTGAATTGCAGTGCCCCTGAGCTCCATTTTTCAACTCGCTTTCTTGAGAGCTGGCCGCAAAAGCGCAGGATTGCTTCAGGCCCTATTCTGGTCCCGGGCGGCAGGCTGAGCCTGTGGTTAATTCTTCTTCCTGATGGGAAAATAGAGTGACCTGTGCCTGTCCCAACACCTAGAGCTAGTCTCTCATTGGTTCCCCCTCTTCCCGTTCATCCTCAGGACAACTTGCAACCTGTACGGAACAGGAGGTTAAAGGTGCTGATTCTCCAAGGAGGGAGATTGCTAGTAAAGCGGCTGGAATGGCGAACCCGAGCACAAGGAGATGAGAAATGAGGTGCGTTTTGGAAACCTTTCCCGATCACACGGTGTACCATCTTCTGGGTTTCTCATGCATGTTTACGATGTAGGAAGATGCCCTTGAACCTGGAGATTTGGGACCCATGGGATGGGTACCACGCAGTGTTGCTTTAAAGGGTCTGCGTTTCCTCACCCAACCTCACCAAACCTCTCAGCCCCAAGAGTGTACACCCTTATGTCTCAATCAGCTGTGGGTCTAGATATGGTCAATCCAGGTGGCATCACAGCCCCTGAACGAATTTTGTAAGAATTTCTCTCTCTTTCACTGTCTTTGTTTCACGGGTTTTTAAAAGTAATTGATTTTTATAATGGGGTTTAGCTGCTTTTCAGTGCTGTGTTTATGCCGCTTTACACCCACTTGACTCACTTACAGAGAGATATCAATACATAGGTTTTAAGATTCTTACTATTCAGATAAATTCTTGGGCGGTTAATAAGGGGTGTTGAGTCCAATTCTTTGAGGAAGGAGTAGGTCTTGTCTATTACATATTGGGTTTATGGAACGGTATCTGAGCTAATTTGAAACCGTTGTTTTATGCATCACCCCACCTCACCTATCCCGTTAAGCAGCCATAGTGTGTTTTCTAAACGTGTGACTCTGTTCTGTTTTGTAATTCAGTTCAAGCGTAGCTGTTTTTACATTCCCTCTATAAGTGATATCTTATGATAAGTGTCCTTTTCTGTGTGACTTATTTCACTTAGAATCGTCGTACCTAAATCCACTCATCATGCTGCTACTAGCCTTATGACGTTGATTTCATGGCTGAGTGATATTCCATTGTACATAAGGACCACAACTTCTTTATCCATTTTTCTCTTTCCTGGGATATTTAAGGTGTAACGAAGTGGAGGTTCTTGTCAACAGAGCAGCCCTAAACTTTGTGGTGCCTGTGTCTTGCTGATTTTTAGTTTTCCCAATTTATACGCCCATGAGTGGAAGTGCCCTATGCTCTCTAAGCTGAGTTTTTTAGATGTTTCAGGACACACCGTACACTTCTCCAGAGTGGCTGTTGGCAATTTACATCCCGCCCATCAGCGTAGCCAGGCTCCCGTTTCTCCATGGCCTGTCCTGCATTTCTGGTTTTGACACTTTCTTCAGCTTGGCCCTTTTGACCGATGGGAAGCGAGACTTCTTTGTAGCGCTGATTTGCCTTTCCTGGTTGCTTGGTTGGCCAAAAAGGGCGGATGCGTTTTTTCCTGAATATATTCAGGAAAAAACGCATACGCCCTTTTTGGCCAAGGGCATCATTGTCGAGGTTTTGCCGCTTTTCCTGTTCTTTAAAGGCGATTCGAATCTCCCTCCTGAAATCTGTTTCCTGCAATTAACCTTGCTTTCAAATCCTCTTCGTTGCCTTCCCTCAATATATTTGTGGACGAGAGTTATCATTTATAAGTCTGCAGGTTTGTGAATTGCAGTGCCCCTGAGCTCCATTTTTCAACTCGCTTTCTTGGGAGCTGGCCGCAAAAGCGCAGGATTGCTTCAGGCCCTAATCTGGTCCCGGTCGGCAGGCTGAGCCTGTGGTTAATTCTTCTTCCTGATGGGAAAATAGAGTGACCTGTGCCTGTCCCAACACCTAGAGCTAGTCTCTCATTGGTTCCCCCTCTTCCCGTTCATCCTCAGGACAAATTGCAACCTATACGGAACAGGAGGTTAAAGGTGCTGATTCTCCAAGGAGGGAGATTGCTAGTAAAGCAGCTGGAATGGCGAACCCGAGCACAAGGAGATGAGAAATGAGGTGCGTTTTGGAAACCTTTCCCGATCACACGGTGTACCATCTTCTGGGTTTCTCATGCATGTTTTCGATGTAGGTAGATGCCCTTGGACCTGGAGATTTGGGAACCATGGGATGGGTACCACGCAGTGTTGCTTTAAAGGGTCTGCGTTTCCTCACCCAACCTCACCAAACCTCTCAGCCCGTAGAGTGTCCACCCTTATGTCTCAATCAGCTGTGGGTCTAGATATGGTCAATCCAGGTGGCATCACAGCCCCTGAACGAATTTTGTAAGAATTTCTCTCTGTTTCACTGTCTTTGTTTCACGGGTTTTTAAAAGTAATTGATTTTTATAATGGGGTTTAGCTGCTTTTCAGTGCTGTGTTTATGCCGCTTTACACCCACTTGACTCACTTACAGAGAGATATCAGTACATAGGTTTTAAGATTCTTACTATTCAGATAAATTCTTGGGCGGTGAATAAGGGGTGTTGAGTCCAATTCTTTGAGCAAGGAGTAGGTCTTGTCTATTACATATTGGGTTTATGGAACGGTATCTGAGCTAATTTGAAATCGTTGTTTTATGCATCACCCCACCTCACCTATCCCGTTAAGCAGCCATAGTGTGTTTTCTAAACGTGTGACTCTGTTCTGTTTTGTAATTCAGTTCAAGGGTAGCTGTTTTTACATTCCCTCTATAAGTGATATCTTATGATAAGTGTCCTTTTCTGTGTGACTTATTTCACTTAGAATCGTCGTACCTAAATCCACTCATCATGCTGCTACTAGCCTTATGACGTTGATTTCATGGCTGAGTGATATTCCATTGTACATAAGGACCACAACTTCTTTATCCATTTTTCTCTTTCCTGGGATATTTAAGGTGTAACGAAGTGGAGGTTCTTGTCAACAGAGCAGCCCTAAACTTTGGGGTGCCTGTGTCTTGCTGATTTTTAGTTTTCCCAATTTATACGCCCATGAGTGGAAGTGCCCTATGCTCTCTAAGCTGAGTTTTTTAGATGTTTCAGGACACACCGTACACTTCTCCAGAGTGGCTGTTGGCAATTTACATCCCGCCCATCAGCGTAGCCAGGCTCCCGTTTCTCCATGGCCTGTCCTGCATTTCTGGTTTTGACACTTTCTTCAGCTTGGCCCTTTTGACCGATGGGAAGCGAGACTTCTTTGTAGCGCTGATTTGCCTTTCCTGGTTGCTTGGTTGGCCAAAAAGGGCGGATGCGTTTTTTCCTGAATATATTCAGGAAAAAACGCATCCGCCCTTTTTGGCCAAGGGCATCATTGTCGAGGTTTTGCCGCTTTTCCTGTTCTTTAAAGGCGATTCGAATCTCCCTCCTGAAATCTGTTTCCTGCAATTCTGCCTTGCTTTCAAATCCTCTTCGTTGCCTTCCCTCAATATATTTGTGGACGAGAGTTATCATTTATAAGTCTGCAGGTTTGTGAATTGCAGTGCCCCTGAGCTCCATTTTTCAACTCGCTTTCTTGGGAGCTGGCCGCAAAAGCGCAGGATTGCTTCAGGCCCTATTCTGGTCCCGGTCGGCAGGCTGAGCCTGTGGTTAATTCTTCTTCCTGATGGGAAAATAGAGTGACCTGTGCCTGTCCCAACACCTAGAGCTAGTCTCTCATTGGTTCCCCCTCTTCCCGTTCATCCTCAGGACAAATTGCAACCTGTACGGAACAGGAGGTTAAAGGTGCTGATTCTCCAAGGAGGGAGATTGCTAGTAAAGCAGCTGGAATGGCGAACCCGAGCACAAGGAGATGAGAAATGAGGTGCGTTTTGGAAACCTTTCCCGATCACATGGTGTACCATCTTCTGGGTTTCTCATGCATGTTTTCGATGTAGGTAGATGCCCTTGGACCTGGAGATTTGGGACCCATGGGATGGGTACCACGCAGTGTTGCTTTAAAGGGTCTGCGTTTCCTCACCCAACCTCACCAAACCTCTCAGCCCCAAGAGTGTCCACCCTTATGTCTCAATCAGCTGTGGGTCTAGATATGGTCAATCCAGGTGGCATCACAGCCCCTGAACGAATTTTGTAAGAATTTCTCTCTGTTTCACTGTCTTTGTTTCACGGGTTTTTAAAAGTAATTGATTTTTATAATGGGGTTTAGCTGCTTTTCAGTGCTGTGTTTATGCCGCTTTACACCCACTTGACTCACTTACAGAGAGATATCAATACATAGGTTTTAAGATTCTTACTATTCAGATATATTCTTGGGCGGTGAATAAGGGGTGTTGAGTCCAATTCTTTGAGCAAGGAGTAGGTCTTGTCTATTACATATTGGGTTTATGGAACGGTATCTGAGCTAATTTGAAATCGTTGTTTTATGCATCACCCCACCTCACCTATCCCGTTAAGCAGCCATAGTGTATTTTCTAAACGTGTGACTCTGTTCTGTTTTGTAATTCAGTTCAAGGGTAGCTGTTTTTACATTCCCTCTATAAGTGATATCTTATGATAAGTGTGTTTTTCTGTGTGACTTATTTCACTTAGAATCGTCGTACCTAAATCCACTCATCATGCTGCAACTAGCCTTATGACGTTGATTTCATGGCTGAGTGATATTCCATTGTACATAAGGACCAAAACTTCTTTATCCATTTTTCTCTTTCCTGGGATATTTAAGGTGTAACGAAGTGGAGGTTCTTGTCAACAGAGCAGCCCTAAACTTTGGGGTGCCTGTGTCTTGCTGATTTTTAGTTTTCCCAATTTATACGCCCATGAGTGGAAGTGCCCTATGCTCTCTAAGCTGAGTTTTTTAGATGTTTCAGGACACACCGTACACTTCTCCAGAGTGGCTGTTGGCAATTTACATCCCGCCCATCAGCGTAGCCAGGCTCCCGTTTCTCCATGGCCTGTCCTGCATTTCTGGTTTTGACACTTTATTCAGCTTGGCCCATTTGACCGATGGGAAGCGAGACTTCTTTGTAGCGCTGATTTGCCTTTCCTGGTTGCTTGGTTGGCCAAAAAGGGCGGATGCGTTTTTTCCTGAACATATTCAGGAAAAAACGCATCCGCCCTTTTTGGCCAAGGGCATCATTGTCGAGGTTTTGCCGCTTTTCCTGTTCTTTAAAGGCGATTCGAATCTCCCTCCTGAAATCTGTTTCCTGCAATTCTGCCTTGCTTTCAAATCCTCTTCGTTTCCTTCCCTCAATATATTTGTGGACGAGAGTTATCATTTATAAGTCTGCAGGTTTGTGAATTGCAGTGCCCCTGAGCTCCATTTTTCAACTCGCTTTCTTGGGAGCTGGCCGCAAAAGCGCAGGATTGCTTCAGGCCCTATTCTGGAGCCGGTTGGCCGGCTGAGCCTGTGGTTAATTCTTCTTCCTGATGGGAAAATAGAGTGACCTGTGCCTGTCCCAACACCTAGAGCTAGTCTCTCATTGGTTCCCCCTCTTCCCGTTCATCCTCAGGACAAATTGCAACCTGTACGGAACAGGAGGTTAAAGGTGCTGATTCTCCAAGGAGGGAGATTGCTAGTAAAGCGGCTGGAATGGCGAACCCGAGCACAAGGAGATGAGAAATGAGGTGCGTTTTGGAAACCTTTCCGGATCACACGGTGTACCATCTTCTGGGTTTCTCATGCATGTTTTCGATGTAGGAAGATGCCCTTGAACCTGGAGATTTGGGACCCATGGGATGGGTACCACGCAGTGTTGCTTTTAAGGGTCTGCGTTTCCTCACCCAACCTCACCAAACCTCTCAGCCCCAAGAGTGTACACCCTTATGTCTCAATCAGCTGTGGGTCTAGATATGGTCAATCCAGGTGGCATCACAGCCCCTGAACGAATTTTGTAAGAATTTCTCTCTCTTTCACTGTCTTTGTTTCACGGGTTTTTAAAAGTAATTGATTTTTATAATGGGGGTTAGCTGCTTTTCACTGCTGTGTTTATGCCGCTTTACACCCACTTGACTCACTTACAGAGAGATATCAATACATAGGTTTTAAGATTCTTACTAGTCAGATATATTCTTGGGCGGTGAATAGGGGGTGTTGAGTCCAATTCACTGAGCAAGGAGTAGGTCTTGTCTATTACATACTGGGTTTATGGAACGGTATCTGAGCTAATTTGAAACCCTTGTTTTATGCATCACCCCACCTCACCTTTCCCGTTAAGCAGCCATAGTGTGTTTTCTAAACGTGTGACTCTGTTCTGTTTTGTAATTCAGTTCAAGGGTAGCGGTTTTTACATTCCCTCGATAAGTGATGTCTTATGATAAGTGTCTTTTTCTGTGTGACTTATTTCACTTAGAATCGTCGTACCTAAATCCACTCATCATGCTGCTACTAGCCTTATGACGTTGATTTCATGGCTGAGTGTTATTCCATTGTACATAAGGACCACAACTTCTTTATCCATTTTTCTCTTTCCTGGGATATTTAAGGTGTAACGAAGTGGAGGTTCTTGTCAACAGAGCAGCCCTAAACTTTGGGGTGCCTGTGTCTTGCTGATTTTTAGTTTTCCCAATTTATACGCCCATGAGTGGAAGTGCCCTATGCTCTCTAAGCTGAGTTTTTTAGATGTTTCAGGACACACCGTACACTTCTCCAGAATGGCTGTTGGTAATTTACATCCCGCCCATCAGCGTAGCCAGGCTCCCGTTTCTCCATGGCCTGTCCTGCATTTCTGGTTTTGACACTTTATTCAGCATGGCCCTTTTGACCGATGGGAAGCGAGACTTCTTTGTAGCGCTGATTTGCCTTTCCAGGTTGCTTGGTTGGCCAAAAAGGGCGGATGCGTTTTTTCCTGAATATATTCAGGAAAAAACGCATCCGCCCTTTTTGGCCAAGGGCATCATTGTCGAGGTTTTGCCGCTTTTCCTGTTCTTTAAAGGCGATTCGAATCTCCCTCCTGAAATCTGTTTCCTGCAATTCTGCCTTGCTTTCCAATCCTCTTCGTTGCCTTCCCTCAATATATTTGTGGACGAGAGTTATCATTTATAAGTCTGCAGGTTTGTGAATTGCAGTGCCCCTGAGCTCCATTTTTCAACTCGCTTTCTTGGGAGCTGGCCGCAAAAGCGCAGGATTGCTTCAGGCCCTATTCTGGTCCCGGGCGGCAGGCTGAGCCTGTGCTTAATTCTTCTTCCTGATGGGAAAATAGAGTGACCTGTGCCTGTCCCAACACTTAGAGCTAGTCTCTCATTGGTTCCCCTTCTTCCCGTCCATCCTCAGGACAAATTGCAACCTGTACGGAACAGTAGGTTAAAGGTGCTGATTCTCCAAGGAGGGAGATTGCTAGTAAAGCGGCTGCAATGGCAAACCCTAGTACAAGGAGATGAGAAATGAGGTGCGTTTTGGAAACCTTGCCCGATCACACGGTGTACCATCTTCTGGGTTTCTCATGCATGTTTTCGATGTAGGAAGATGCCCTTGAACCTGGAGATTTGGGACCCATGGGATGGGTACCACGCAGTATTACTTTAAAGGGACTGCGTTTCCTCACCCAACCTCACCAAACCTCTCAGCCCCAAGAGTGTCCACCCTTATGTCTCAATCAGCTGTGGGTCTAGATATGGTCAATCCAGGTGGCATCACAGCCCCTGAACGAATTTTGTAAGAATGTCTCTCTCTTTCACTGTCTTTGTTGCACGGGTTTTTAAAAGTAATTGATTTTTATAATGGGGTTTATCTGCTTTTCACTGCTGTGTTTATGCCGCTTTACACCCACTTGACTCGCTTACAGAGAGATATCAATACATAGGTTTTAAGATTCTTACTAGTCCGATATATTCTTGGGCGGTGAATAGGGGGTTTTGAGTCCAATTCACTCAGCAAGGAGTAGGTCTTGTCTATTACCTATTGGGTTTATGGAACGGTATCTGAGCTAATTTGAAACCCTTGTTTTATGCATCACCCCACCTCACCTTTCCCGTTAAGCAGCCATAGTGTGTTTTCTAAACGTGTGACTCTGTTCTGTTTTGTAATTCAGTTCAAGGGTAGCGGTTTTTACATTCCGTCTATAAGTGATATCTTATGATAAGTGTCTTTTTCTGTGTGACTTATTTCACTTAGAATCGTCGTACCTAAATCCACTCTTCATGCTGCTACTAGCCTTATGACGTTGATTTCATGGCTGAGTGAGATTCCATTGTACATAAGGACCACAACTTCTTTATCCATTTTTCTCTTTCCTGGGATATTTAAGGTGTAACGAAGTGGAGGTTCTTGTCAACAGAGCAGCCCTAAACTTTGGGGTGCCTGTGTCTTGCTGATTTTTAGTTTTCCCAATTTATACGCCCATGAGTGGAAGTGCCCTATGCTCTCTAAGCTGAGTTTTTTAGATGTTTCAGGACACACCGTACACTTCTCCAGAGTGGCTGTTGGCAATTTACATCCCGCCCATCAGCGTAGCCAGGCTCCCGTTTCTCCATGGCCTGTCCTGCATTTCTGGTTTTGACACTTTATTCAGCATGGCCCTTTTGACCGATGGGAAGCCAGACTTCTTTGTAGCGCTGATTTGCCTTTCCAGGTTGCTTGGTTGGCCAAAAAGGGCGGATGCGTTTTTTCCTGAATATATTCAGGAAAAAACGCATCCGCCCTTTTTGGCCAAGGGCATCATTGTCGAGGTTTTGCCGCTTTTCCTGTGCTTTAAAGGCGATTCGAATCTCCCTCCTGAAATCTGTTTCCTGCAATTCTGCCTTGCTTTCAAATCCTCTTCGTTGCCTTCCCTCAATATATTTGTGGACGAGAGTTATCATTTATAAGTCTGCAGGTTTGTGAATTGCAGTGCCCCTGAGCTCCATTTTTCAACTCGCTTTCTTGGGAGCTGGCCGCAAAAGCGCAGGATTGCTTCAGGCCCTATTCTGGTCCCGGGCGGCAGGCTGAGCCTGTGCTTAATTCTTCTTCCTGATGGGAAAATAGAGTGACCTGTGCCTGTCCCAACACTTAGAGCTAGTCTCTCATTGGTTCCCCTTCTTCCCGTCCATCCTCAGGACAAATTGCAACCTGTACGGAACAGTAGGTTAAAGGTGCTGATTCTCCAAGGAGGGAGATTGCTAGTAAAGCGGTTGCAATGGCGAACCCTAATACAAGGAGATGAGAAATGAGGTGCGTTTTGGAAACCTTGCCCGATCACACGGTGTACCATCTTCTGGGTTTCTCATGCATGTTTTCGATGTAGGAAGATTCCCTTGAACCTGGAGATTTGGGACCCATGGGATGGGTACCACGCAGTATTACTTTAAAGGGTCTGCGTTTCCTCACCCAACCTCACCAAACCTCTCACCCCAAGAGTGTCCACCCTTATGTCTCAATCAGCTGTGGGTCTAGATATGGTCAATCCAGGTGGCATCACAGCCCCTGAACGAATTTTGTAAGAATTTCTCTCTCTTTCACTGTCTTTGTTGCACGGGTTTTTAAAAGTAATTGATTTTTATAATGGGGTTTATCTGCTTTTCACTGCTGTGTTTATGCCGCTTTACACCCACTTGACTCGCTTACAGAGAGATATCAATACATAGGTTTTAAGATTCTTACTAGTCCGATATATTCTTGGGCGGTGAATAGGGGGTTTTGAGTCCAATTCACTCAGCAAGGAGTAGGTCTTGTCTATTACCTATTGGGTTTATGGAACGGTATCTGAGCTAATTTGAAACCCTTGTTTTATGCATCACCCCACCTCACCTTTCCCGTTAAGCAGCCATAGTGTGTTTTCTAAACGTGTGACTCTGTTCTGTTTTGTAATTCAGTTCAAGGGTAGCGGTTTTTACATTCCGTCTATAAGTGATATCTTATGATAAGTGTCTTTTTCTGTGTGACTTATTTCACTTAGAATCGTCGTACCTAAATCCACTCTTCATGCTGCTACTAGCCTTATGACGTTGATTTCATGGCTGAGTGAGATTCCATTGTACATAAGGACCACAACTTCTTTATCCATTTTTCTCTTTCCTGGGATATTTAAGGTGTAACGAAGTGGAGGTTCTTGTCAACAGAGCAGCCCTAAACTTTGGGGTGCCTGTGTCTTGCTGATTTTTAGTTTTCCCAATTTATACGCCCATGAGTGGAAGTGCCCTATGCTCTCTAAGCTGAGTTTTTTAGATGTTTCAGGACACACCGTACACTTCTCCAGAGTGGCTGTTGGCAATTTACATCCCGCCCATCAGCGTAGCCAGGCTCCCGTTTCTCCATGGCCTGTCCTGCATTTCTGGTTTTGACACTTTATTCAGCATGGCCCTTTTGACCGATGGGAAGCCAGACTTCTTTGTAGCGCTGATTTGCCTTTCCAGGTTGCTTGGTTGGCCAAAAAGGGCGGATGCGTTTTTTCCTGAATATATTCAGGAAAAAACGCATCCGCCCTTTTTGGCCAAGGGCATCATTGTCGAGGTTTTGCCGCTTTTCCTGTGCTTTAAAGGCGATTCGAATCTCCCTCCTGAAATCTGTTTCCTGCAATTCTGCCTTGCTTTCCAATCCTCTTCGTTGCCTTCCCTCAATATATTTGTGGACGAGAGTTATCATTTATAAGTCTGCAGGTTTGTGAATTGCAGTGCCCCTGAGCTCCATTTTTCAACTCGCTTTCTTGGGAGCTGGCCGCAAAAGCGCAGGATTGCTTCAGGCCCTATTCTGGTCCCGGGCGGCAGGCTGAGCCTGTGGTTAATTCTTCTTCCTGATGGGAAAATAGAGTGACCTGTGCCTGTCCCAACACCTAGAGCTAGTCTCTCATTGGTTCCCCCTCTTCCCGTTCATCCTCAGGACAACTTGCAACCTGTACGGAACAGGAGGTTAAAGGTGCTGATTCTCCAAGGAGGGAGATTGCTAGTAAAGCGGCTGGAATGGCGAACCCGAGCACAAGGAGATGAGAAATGAGGTGCGTTTTGGAAACCTTTCCCGATCACACGGTGTACCATCTTCTGGGTTTCTCATGCATGTTTACGATGTAGGAAGATGCCCTTGAACCTGGAGATTTGGGACCCATGGGATGGGTACCAAGCAGTATTACTTTAAAGGGTCTGCGTTTCCTCACCCAACCTCACCAAACCTCTCAACCCCAAGAGTGTCCACACTTATGTCTCAATCAGCTGTGGGTCTACATATGGTCAATCCAGGTGGCATCACAGCCCCTGAACGAATTTTGTAAGAATTTCTCTCTCTTTCACTGTCTTTGTTGCACGGGTTTTTAAAAGTAATTGATTTTTATAATGGGGTTTATCTGCTTTTCACTGCTGTGTTTATGCCGCTTTACACCCACTTGACTCGCTTACAGAGAGATATCAATACATAGGTTTTAAGATTCTTACTAGTCCGATATATTCTTGGGCGGTGAATAGGGGGTTTTGAGTCCAATTCACTCAGCAAGGAGTAGGTCTTGTCTATTACCTATTGGGTTTATGGAACGGTATCTGAGCTAATTTGAAACCCTTGTTTTATGCATCACCCCACCTCACCTTTCCCGTTAAGCAGCCATAGTGTGTTTTCTAAACGTGTGACTCTGTTCTGTTTTGTAATTCAGTTCAAGGGTAGCGGTTTTTACATTCCGTCTATAAGTGATATCTTATGATAAGTGTCTTTTTCTGTGTGACTTATTTCACTTAGAATCGTCGTACCTAAATCCACTCTTCATGCTGCTACTAGCCTTATGACGTTGATTTCATGGCTGAGTGAGATTCCATTGTACATAAGGACCACAACTTCTTTATCCATTTTTCTCTTTCCTGGGAAATTTTAGGTGTAACGAAGTGGAGGTTCTTGTCAACAGAGCAGCCCTAAACTTTGGGGTGCCTGTGTCTTGCTGATTTTTAGTTTTCCCAATTTATACGCCCATGAGTGGAAGTGCCCTATGCTCTCTAAGCTGAGTTTTTTAGATGTTTCAGGACACACCGTACACTTCTCCAGAGTGGCTGTTGGCAATTTACATCCCGCCCATCAGCGTAGCCAGGCTCCCGTTTCTCCATGGCCTCTCCTGCATTTCTGGTTTTGACACTTTATTCAGCATGGCCCTTTTGACCGATGGGAAGCGAGACTTCTTTGTAGCGCTGATTTGCCTTTCCAGGTTGCTTGGTTGGCCAAAAAGGGCGGATGCGTTTTTTCCTGAATATATTCAGGAAAAAACGCATCCGCCCTTTTTGGCCAAGGGCATCATTGTCGAGGTTTTGCCGCTTTTCCTGTGCTTTAAAGGCGATTCGAATCTCCCTCCTGAAATCTGTTTCCTGCAATTCTGCCTTGCTTTCAAATCCTCTTCGTTGCCTTCCCTCAATATATTTGTGGACGAGAGTTATCATTTATAAGTCTGCAGGTTTGTGAATTGCAGTGCCCCTGAGCTCCATTTTTCAACTCGCTTTCTTGGGAGCTGGCCGCAAAAGCGCAGGATTGCTTCAGGCCCTATTCTGGTCCCGGGCGGCAGGCTGAGCCTGTGCTTAATTCTTCTTCCTGATGGGAAAATAGAGTGACCTGTGCCTGTCCCAACACTTAGAGCTAGTCTCTCATTGGTTCCCCTTCTTCCCGTCCATCCTCAGGACAAATTGCAACCTGTACGGAACAGTAGGTTAAAGGTGCTGATTCTCCAAGGAGGGAGATTGCTAGTAAAGCGGCTGCAATGGCGAACCCTAGTACAAGGAGATGAGAAATGAGGTGCGTTTTGGAAACCTTGCCCGATCACACGGTGTACCATCTTCTGGGTTTCTCATGCATGTTTTCGATGTAGGAAGATGCCCTTGAACCTGGAGATTTGGGACCCATGGGATGGGTACCACGCAGTATTACTTTAAAGGGTCTGCGTTTCCTCACCCAACCTCACCAAACCTCTCAGCCCCAAGAGTGTCCACCCTTATGTCTCAATCAGCTGTGGGTCTAGATATGGTCAATCCAGGTGGCATCACAGCCCCTGAACGAATTTTGTAAGAATTTCTCTCTCTTTCACTGTCTTTGTTGCACGGGTTTTTAAAAGTAATTGATTTTTATAATGGGGTTTATCTGCTTTTCACTGCTGTGTTTATGCCGCTTTACACCCACTTGACTCGCTTACAGAGAGATATCAATACATAGGTTTTAAGATTCTTACTAGTCCGATATATTCTTGGGCGGTGAATAGGGGGTTTTGAGTCCAATTCACTCAGCAAGGAGTAGGTCTTGTCTATTACCTATTGGGTTTATGGAACGGTATCTGAGCTAATTTGAAACCCTTGTTTTATGCATCACCCCACCTCACCTTTCCCGTTAAGCAGCCATAGTGTGTTTTCTAAACGTGTGACTCTGTTTTGTTTTGTAATTCAGTTCAAGGGTAGCGGTTTTTACATTCCGTCTATAAGTGATATCTTATGATAAGTGTCTTTTTCTGTGTGACTTATTTCACTTAGAATCGTCGTACCTAAATCCACTCTTCATGCTGCTACTAGCCTTATGACGTTGATTTCATGGCTGAGTGAGATTCCATTGTACATAAGGACCACAACTTCTTTATCCATTTTTCTCTTTCCTGGGATATTTAAGGTGTAACGAAGTGGAGGTTCTTGTCAACAGAGCAGCCCTAAACTTTGGGGTGCCTGTGTCTTGCTGATTTTTAGTTTTCCCAATTTATACGCCCATGAGTGGAAGTGCCCTATGCTCTCTAAGCTGAGTTTTTTAGATGTTTCAGGACACACCGTACACTTCTCCAGAGTGGCTGTTGGCAATTTACATCCCGCCCATCAGCGTAGCCAGGCTCCCGTTTCTCCATGGCCTGTCCTGCATTTCTGCTTTTGACACTTTATTCAGCATGGCCCTTTTGACCGATGGGAAGCCAGACTTCTTTGTAGCGCTGATTTGCCTTTCCAGGTTGATTGGTTGGCCAAAAAGGGCGGATGCGTTTTTTCCTGAATATATTCAGGAAAAAACGCATCCGCCCTTTTTGGCCAAGGGCATCATTGTCGAGGTTTTGCCGCTTTTCCTGTGCTTTAAAGGCGATTCGAATCTCCCTCCTGAAATCTGTTTCCTGCAATTCTGCCTTGCTTTCCAATCCTCTTCGTTGCCTTCCCTCAATATATTTGTGGACGAGAGTTATCATTTATAAGTCTGCAGGTTTGTGAATTGCAGTGCCCCTGAGCTCCATTTTTCAACTCGCTTTCTTGGGAGCTGGCCGCAAAAGCGCAGGATTGCTTCAGGCCCTATTCTGGTCCCGGGCGGCAGGCTGAGCCTGTGGTTAATTCTTCTTCCTGATGGGAAAATAGAGTGACCTGTGCCTGTCCCAACACCTAGAGCTAGTCTCTCATTGGTTCCCCCTCTTCCCGTTCATCCTCAGGACAACTTGCAACCTGTACGGAACAGGAGGTTAAAGGTGCTGATTCTCCAAGGAGGGAGATTGCTAGTAAAGCGGCTGGAATGGCGAACCCGAGCACAAGGAGATGAGAAATGAGGTGCGTTTTGGAAACCTTTCCCGATCACACGGTGTACCATCTTCTGGGTTTCTCATGCATGTTTACGATGTAGGAAGATGCCCTTGAACCTGGAGATTTGGGACCCATGGGATGGGTACCAAGCAGTATTACTTTAAAGGGTCTGCGTTTCCTCACCCAACCTCACCAAACCTCTCAACCCCAAGAGTGTCCACACTTATGTCTCAATCAGCTGTGGGTCTAGATATGGTCAATCCAGGTGGCATCACAGCCCCTGAACGAATTTTGTAAGAATTTCTCTCTCTTTCACTGTCTTTGTTGCACGGGTTTTTAAAAGTAATTGATTTTTATAATGGGGTTTATCTGCTTTTCACTGCTGTGTTTATGCCGCTTTACACCCACTTGACTCGCTTACAGAGAGATATCAATACATAGGTTTTAAGATTCTTACTAGTCCGATATATTCTTGGGCGGTGAATAGGGGGTTTTGAGTCCAATTCACTCAGCAAGGAGTAGGTCTTGTCTATTACCTATTGGGTTTATGGAACGGTATCTGAGCTAATTTGAAACCCTTGTTTTATGCATCACCCCACCTCACCTTTCCCGTTAAGCAGCCATAGTGTGTTTTCTAAACGTGTGACTCTGTTCTGTTTTGTAATTCAGTTCAAGGGTAGCGGTTTTTACATTCCGTCTATAAGTGATATCTTATGATAAGTGTCTTTTTCTGTGTGACTTATTTCACTTAGAATCGTCGTACCTAAATCCACTCTTCATGCTGCTACTAGCCTTATGACGTTGATTTCATGGCTGAGTGAGATTCCATTGTACATAAGGACCACAACTTCTTTATCCATTTTTCTCTTTCCTGGGATATTTAAGGTGTAACGAAGTGGAGGTTCTTGTCAACAGAGCAGCCCTAAACTTTGGGGTGCCTGTGTCTTGCTGATTTTTAGTTTTCCCAATTTATACGCCCATGAGTGGAAGTGCCCTATGCTCTCTAAGCTGAGTTTTTTAGATGTTTCAGGACACACCGTACACTTCTCCAGAGTGGCTGTTGGCAATTTACATCCCGCCCATCAGCGTAGCCAGGCTCCCGTTTCTCCATGGCCTGTCCTGCATTTCTGGTTTTGACACTTTATTCAGCATGGCCCTTTTGACCGATGGGAAGCCAGACTTCTTTGTAGCGCTGATTTGCCTTTCCAGGTTGCTTGGTTGGCCAAAAAGGGCGGATGCGTTTTTTCCTGAATATATTCAGGAAAAAACGCATCCGCCCTTTTTGGCCAAGGGCATCATTGTCGAGGTTTTGCCGCTTTTCCTGTGCTTTAAAGGCGATTCGAATCTCCCTCCTGAAATCTGTTTCCTGCAATTCTGCCTTGCTTTCAAATCCTCTTCGTTGCCTTCCCTCAATATATTTGTGGACGAGAGTTATCATTTATAAGTCTGCAGGTTTGTGAATTGCAGTGCCCCTGAGCTCCATTTTTCAACTCGCTTTCTTGGGAGCTGGCCGCAAAAGCGCAGGATTGCTTCAGGCCCTATTCTGGTCCCGGGCGGCAGGCTGAGCCTGTGCTTAATTCTTCTTCCTGATGGGAAAATAGAGTGACCTGTGCCTGTCCCAACACCTAGAGCTAGTCTCTCATTGGTTCCCCCTCTTCCCGTTCATCCTCAGGACAACTTGCAACCTGTACGGAACAGGAGGTTAAAGGTGCTGATTCTCCAAGGAGGGAGATTGCTAGTAAAGCGGCTGGAATGGCGAACCCGAGCACAAGGAGATGAGAAATGAGGTGCGTTTTGGAAACCTTTCCCGATCACACGGTGTACCATCTTCTGGGTTTCTCATGCATGTTTACGATGTAGGAAGATGCCCTTGAACCTGGAGATTTGGGACCCATGGGATGGGTACCAAGCAGTATTACTTTAAAGGGTCTGCGTTTCCTCACCCAACCTCACCAAACCTCTCAACCCCAAGAGTGTCCACACTTATGTCTCAATCAGCTGTGGGTCTAGATATGGTCAATCCAGGTGGCATCACAGCCCCTGAACGAATTTTGTAAGAATTTCTCTCTCTTTCACTGTCTTTGTTTCACGGGTTTTTAAAAGTAATTGATTTTTATAATGGGGTTTAGCTGCTTTTCACTGCTGTGTTTATGCCGCTTTACACCCACTTGACTCACTTACAGAGAGATATCAATACATAGGTTTTAAGATTCTTACTAGTCAGATATATTCTTGGGCGGTGAATAGGGGGTGTTGAGTCCAATTCACTGAGCAAGAAGTAGGTCTTGTCTATTACATATTGGGTTTATGGAACGGTATCTGAGCTAATTTGAAACCCTTGTTTTATGCATCACCCCACCTCACCTTTCCCGTTAAGCAGCCATAGTGTGTTTTCTAAACGTGTGACTCTGTTCTGTTTTGTAATTCAGTTCAAGGGTAGCGGTTTTTACATTCCCTCGATAAGTGATGTCTTATGATAAGTGTCTTTTTCTGTGTGACTTATTTCACTTAGAATCGTCGTACCTAAATCCACTCATCATGCTGCTACGAGCCTTATGACGTAGATTTCATGGCTGAGTGATATTCCATTGTACATAAGGACCACAACTTCTTTATCCATTTTTCTCTTTCCTGGGATATTTAAGGTGTAACGAAGTGGAGGTTCTTGTCAACAGAGCAGCCCTAAACTTTGTGGTGCCTGTGTCTTGCTGATTTTTAGTTTTCCCAATTTATACGCCCATGAGTGGAAGTGCCCTATGCTCTCTAAGCTGAGTTTTTTAGATGTTTCAGGACACACCGTACACTTCTCCAGAGTGGCTGTTGACAATTTACATCCCGCCCATCAGCGTAGCCAGGCTCCCGTTTCTCCATGGCCTGTCCTGCATTTCTGGTTTTGACACTTTATTCAGCATGGCCCTTTTGACCGATGGGAAGCGAGACTTCTTTGTAGCGCTGATTTGCCTTTCCAGGTCGCTTGGTTGGCCAAAAAGGGCGGATGCATTTTTTCCTGCATATATTCAGGAAAAAACGCATCCGCCCTTTTTGGCCAAGGGCATCATTGTCGAGGTTTTGCTGCTTTTCCTGTTCTTTAAAGGCGATTCGAATCTCCCTCCTGAAATCTGTTTCCTGCAATTCTGCCTTGCTTTCAAATCCTCTTCGTTGCCTTCCCTCAATATATTTGTGGACGAGAGTTATCATTTATAAGTCTGCAGGTTTGTTAATTGCAGTGCCCCTGAGCTCCATTTTTCAACTCGCTTTCCTGGGAGCTGGCCGCAAAAGCGCAGGATTGCTTCAGGCCCTATTCTGGTCCCGGTTGGCAGGCTGAGCCTGTGGTTAATTCTTCTTCCCGATGGGAAAATAGAGTGACCTGTGCCTGTCCCAACACCTAGAGCTAGTCTCTCATTGGTTCCCCCTCTTCCCGTTCATCCTCAGGACAAATTGCAACCTGTACGGAACAGGAGGTTAAAGGTGCTGATTCTCCAAGGAGGGAGATTGCTAGTAAAGCGGCTGGAATGGCGAACCCGAGCACAAGGAGATGAGAAATGAGGTGCGTTTTGGAAACCTTTCCCGATCACACGGTGTACCATCTTCTGGGTTTCTCATGCATGTTTACGATGTAGGAAGATGCCCTTGAACCTGGAGATTTGGGACCCATGGGATGGGTACCAAGCAGTATTACTTTAAAGGGTCTGCGTTTCCTTACCCAACCTCACCAAACCTCTCAACCCCAAGAGTGTCCACACTTATGTCTCAATCAGCTGTGGGTCTAGATATGGTCAATCCAGGTGGCATCACAGCCCCTGAACGAATTTTGTAAGAATTTCTCTCTCTTTCACTGTCTTTGTTTCACGGGTTTTTAAAAGTAATTGATTTTTATAATGGGGTTTAGCTGCTTTTCACTGCTGTGTTTATGCCGCTTTACACCCACTTGACTCACTTACAGAGAGATATCAATACATAGGTTTTAAGATTCTTACTAGTCAGATATATTCTTGGGCGGTGAATAGGGGGTGTTGAGTCCAATTCACTGAGCAAGAAGTAGGTCTTGTCTATTACATATTGGGTTTATGGAACGGTATCTGAGCTAATTTGAAACCCTTGTTTTATGCATCACCCCACCTCACCTTTCCCGTTAAGCAGCCATAGTGTGTTTTCTAAACGTGTGACTCTGTTCTGTTTTGTAATTCAGTTCAAGGGTAGCGGTTTTTACATTCCCTCGATAAGTGATGTCTTATGATAAGTGTCTTTTTCTGTGTGACTTATTTCACTTAGAATCGTCGTACCTAAATCCACTCATCATGCTGCTACGAGCCTTATGACGTTGATTTCATGGCTGAGTGATATTCCATTGTACATAAGGACCACAACTTCTTTATCCATTTTTCTCTTTCCTGGGATATTTAAGGTGTAACGAAGTGGAGGTTCTTGTCAACAGAGCAGCCCTAAACTTTGTGGTGCCTGTGTCTTGCTGATTTTTAGTTTTCCCAATTTATACTCCCATGAGTGGAAGTGCCCTATGCTCTCTAAGCTGAGTTTTTTAGATGTTTCAGGACACACCGTACACTTCTCCAGAGTGGCTGTTGACAATTTACATCCCGCCCATCAGCGTAGCCAGGCTCCCGTTTCTCCATGGCCTGTCCTGCATTTCTGGTTTTGACACTTTATTCAGCATGGCCCTTTTGACCGATGGGAAGCGAGACTTCTTTGTAGCGCTGATTTGCCTTTCCAGGTCGCTTGGTTGGCCAAAAAGGGCGGATGCATTTTTTCCTGCATATATTCAGGAAAAAACGCATCCGCCCTTTTTGGCCAAGGGCATCATTGTCGAGGTTTTGCTGCTTTTCCTGTTCTTTAAAGGCGATTCGAATCTCCCTCCTGAAATCTGTTTCCTGCAATTCTGCCTTGCTTTCAAATCCTCTTCGTTGCCTTCCCTCAATATATTTGTGGACGAGAGTTATCATTTATAAGTCTGCAGGTTTGTTAATTGCAGTGCCCCTGAGCTCCATTTTTCAACTCGCTTTCCTGGGAGCTGGCCGCAAAAGCGCAGGATTGCTTCAGGCCCTATTCTGGTCCCGGTTGGCAGGCTGAGCCTGTGGTTAATTCTTCTTCCCGATGGGAAAATAGAGTGACCTGTGCCTGTCCCAACACCTAGAGCTAGTCTCTCATTGGTTCCCCCTCTTCCCGGACAAATTGCAACCTGTAGGGAACAGGAGGTTAAAGGTGCTGATTCTCCAAGGAGGGAGATTGCTAGTAAAGCGGCTGGAATGGCGAACCCGAGCACAAGGAGATGAGAAATGAGGTGCGTTTTGGAAACCTTTCCCGATCACACGGTGTACCATCTTCTGGGTTTCTCATGCATGTTTACGATGTAGGAAGATGCCCTTGAACCTGGAGATTTGGGACCCATGGGATGGGTACCAAGCAGTATTACTTTAAAGGGTCTGCGTTTCCTCACCCAACCTCACCAAACTTCTCAACCCCAAGAGTGTCCACCCTTATGTCTCAATCAGCTGTGGGTCTAGATATGGTCAATCCAGGTGGCATCACAGCCCCTGAACGAATTTTGTAAGAATTTCTCTCTCTTTCACTGTCTTTGTTTCACGGGTTTTTAAAAGTAATTGATTTTTATAATGGGGTTTAGCTGCTTTTCACTGCTGTGTTTATGCCGCTTTACACCCACTTGACTCACTTACAGAGAGATATCAATACATAGGTTTTAAGATTCTTACTAGTCAGATATATTCTTGGGCGGTGAATAGGGGGTGTTGAGTCCAATTCACTGAGCAAGGAGTAGGTCTTGTCTATTACATATTGGGTTTATGGAACGGTATCTGAGCTAATTTGAAACCCTTGTTTTATGCATCACCCCACCTCACCTTTCCCGTTAAGCAGCCATAGTGTGTTTTCTAAACGTGTGACTCTGTTCTGTTTTGTAATTCAGTTCAAGGGTAGCGGTTTTTACATTCCCTCGATAAGTGATGTCTTATGATAAGTGTCTTTTTCTGTGTGACTTATTTCACTTAGAATCGTCGTACCTAAATCCACTCATCATGCTGCTACTAGCCTTATGACGTTGATTTCATGGCTGAGTGTTATTCCATTGTACATAAGGACCACAACTTCTTTATCCATTTTTCTCTTTCCTGGGATATTTAAGGTGTAACGAAGTGGAGGTTCTTGTCAACAGAGCAGCCCTAAACTTTGGGGTGCCTGTGTCTTGCTGATTTTTAGTTTTCCCAATTTATACGCCCATGAGTGGAAGTGCCCTATGCTCTCTAAGCTGAGTTTTTTAGATGTTTCAGGACACACCGTACACTTCTCCAGAGTGGCTGTTGGCAATTTACATCCCGCCCATCAGCGTAGCCAGGCTCCCGTTTCTCCATGGCCTGTCCTGCATTTCTGGTTTTGACACTTTATTCAGCATGGCCCTTTTGACCGATGGGAAGCGAGACTTCTTTGTAGCGCTGATTTGCCTTTCCAGGTTGCTTGGTTGGACAAAAAGGGCGGATGCGTTTTTTCCTGAATATATTCAGGAAAAAACGCATCCGCCCTTTTTGGCCAAGGGCATCATTGTCGAGGTTTTGCCGCTTTTCCTGTTCTTTAAAGGCGATTCGAATCTCCCTCCTGAAATCTGTTTCCTGCAATTCTGCCTTGCTTTCAAATCCTCTTCGTTGCCTTCCCTCAATATATTTGTGGACGAGAGTTATCATTTATAAGTCTGCAGGTTTGTGAATTGCAGTGCCCCTGAGCTCCATTTTTCAACTCGCTTTCTTGGGAGCTGGCCGCAAAAGCGCAGGATTGCTTCAGGCCCTATTCTGGTCCCGGGCGGCAGGCTGAGCCTGTGCTTAATTCTTCTTCCTGATGGGAAAATAGAGTGACCTGTGCCTGTCCCAACACCTAGAGCTAGTCTCTCATTGGTTCCCCCTCTTCCCGTTCATCCTCAGGACAACTTGCAACCTGTACGGAACAGGAGGTTAAAGGTGCTGATTCTCCAAGGAGGGAGATTGCTAGTAAAGCGGCTGGAATGGCGAACCCGAGCACAAGGAGATGAGAAATGAGGTGCGTTTTGGAAACCTTTCCCGATCACACGGTGTACCATCTTCTGGGTTTCTAATGCATGTTTACGATGTAGGAAGATGCCCTTGAACCTGGAGATTTGGGACCCATGGGATGGGTACCAAGCAGTATTACTTTAAAGGGTCTGCGTTTCCTCACCCAACCTCACCAAACCTCTCAACCCCAAGAGTGTCCACACTTATGTCTCAATCAGCTGTGGGTCTAGATATGGTCAATCCAGGTGGCATCACAGCCCCTGAACGAATTTTGTAAGAATTTCTCTCTCTTTCACTGTCTTTGTTGCACGGGTTTTTAAAAGTAATTGATTTTTATAATGGGGTTTATCTGCTTTTCACTGCTGTGTTTATGCCGCTTTACACCCACTTGACTCGCTTACAGAGAGATATCAATACATAGGTTTTAAGATTCTTACTAGTCCGATATATTCTTGGGCGGTGAATAGGGGGTTTTGAGTCCAATTCACTCAGCAAGGAGTAGGTCTTGTCTATTACCTATTGGGTTTATGGAACGGTATCTGAGCTAATTTGAAACCCTTGTTTTATGCATCACCCCACCTCACCTTTCCCGTTAAGCAGCCATAGTGTGTTTTCTAAACGTGTGACTCTGTTCTGTTTTGTAATTCAGTTCAAGGGTAGCGGTTTTTACATTCCGTCTATAAGTGATATCTTATGATAAGTGTCTTTTTCTGTGTGACTTATTTCACTTAGAATCGTCGTACCTAAATCCACTCTTCATGCTGCTACTAGCCTTATGACGTTGATTTCATGGCTGAGTGAGATTCCATTGTACATAAGGACCACAACTTCTTTATCCATTTTTCTCTTTCCTGGGATATTTAAGGTGTAACGAAGTGGAGGTTCTTGTCAACAGAGCAGCCCTAAACTTTGGGGTGCCTGTGTCTTGCTGATTTTTAGTTTTCCCAATTTATACGCCCATGAGTGGAAGTGCCCTATGCTCTCTAAGCTGTGTTTTTTAGATGTTTCAGGACACACCGTACACTTCTCCAGAGTGGCTGTTGGCAATTTACATCCCGCCCATCAGCGTAGCCAGGCTCCCGTTTCTCCATGGCCTGTCCTGCATTTCTGGTTTTGACACTTTATTCAGCATGGCCCTTTTGACCGATGGGAAGCCAGACTTCTTTGTAGCGCTGATTTGCCTTTCCAGGTTGCTTGGTTGGCCAAAAAGGGCGGATGCGTTTTTTCCTGAATATATTCAGGAAAAAACGCATCCGCCCTTTTTGGCCAAGGGCATCATTGTCGAGGTTTTGCCGCTTTTCCTGTGCTTTAAAGGCGATTCGAATCTCCCTCCTGAAATCTGTTTCCTGCAATTCTGCCTTGCTTTCCAATCCTCTTCGTTGCCTTCCCTCAATATATTTGTGGACGAGAGTTATCATTTATAAGTCTGCAGGTTTGTGAATTGCAGTGCCCCTGAGCTCCATTTTTCAACTCGCTTTCTTGGGAGCTGGCCGCAAAAGCGCAGGATTGCTTCAGGCCCTATTCTGGTCCCGGGCGGCAGGCTGAGCCTGTGGTTAATTCTTCTTCCTGATGGGAAAATAGAGTGACCTGTGCCTGTCCCAACACCTAGAGCTAGTCTCTCATTGGTTCCCCCTCTTCCCGTTCATCCTCAGGACAACTTGCAACCTGTACGGAACAGGAGGTTAAAGGTGCTGATTCTCCAAGGAGGGAGATTGCTAGTAAAGCGGCTGGAATGGCGAACCCGAGCACAAGGAGATGAGAAATGAGGTGCGTTTTGGAAACCTTTCCCGATCACACGGTGTACCATCTTCTGGGTTTCTCATGCATGTTTACGATGTAGGAAGATGCCCTTGAACCTGGAGATTTGGGACCCATGGGATGGGTACCACGCAGTATTACTTTAAAGGGTCTGCGTTTCCTCACCCAACCTCACCAAACCTCTCAACCCCAAGAGTGTCCACACTTATGTCTCAATCAGCTGTGGGTCTAGATATGGTCAATCCAGGTGGCATCACAGCCCCTGAACGAATTTTGTAAGAATTTCTCTCTCTTTCACTGTCTTTGTTGCACGGGTTTTTAAAAGTAATTGATTTTTATAATGGGGTTTATCTGCTTTTCACTGCTGTGTTTATGCTGCTTTACACCCACTTGACTCGCTTACAGAGAGATATCAATACATAGGTTTTAAGATTCTTACTAGTCCGATATATTCTTGGGCGGTGAATAGGGGGTTTTGAGTCCAATTCACTCAGCAAGGAGTAGGTCTTGTCTATTACCTATTGGGTTTATGGAACGGTATCTGAGCTAATTTGAAACCCTTGTTTTATGCATCACCCCACCTCACCTTTCCCGTTAAGCAGCCATAGTGTGTTTTCTAAACGTGTGACTCTGTTCTGTTTTGTAATTCAGTTCAAGGGTAGCGGTTTTTACATTCCGTCTATAAGTGATATCTTATGATAAGTGTCTTTTTCTGTGTGACTTATTTCACTTAGAATCGTCGTACCTAAATCCACTCTTCATGCTGCTACTAGCCTTATGACGTTGATTTCATGGCTGAGTGAGATTCCATTGTACATAAGGACCACAACTTCTTTATCCATTTTTCTCTTTCCTGGGATATTTAAGGTGTAACGAAGTGGAGGTTCTTGTCAACAGAGCAGCCCTAAACTTTGGGGTGCCTGTGTCTTGCTGATTTTTAGTTTTCCCAATTTATACGCCCATGAGTGGAAGTGCCCTATGCTCTCTAAGCTGTGTTTTTTAGATGTTTCAGGACACACCGTACACTTCTCCAGAGTGGCTGTTGGCAATTTACATCCCGCCCATCAGCGTAGCCAGGCTCCCGTTTCTCCATGGCCTGTCCTGCATTTCTGGTTTTGACACTTTATTCAGCATGGCCCTTTTGACCGATGGGAAGCCAGACTTCTTTGTAGCGCTGATTTGCCTTTCCAGGTTGCTTGGTTGGCCAAAAAGGGCGGATGCGTTTTTTCCTGAATATATTCAGGAAAAAACGCATCCGCCTTTTTTGGCCAAGGGCATCATTGTCGAGGTTTTGCCGCTTTTCCTGTGCTTTAAAGGCGATTCGAATCTCCCTCCTGAAATCTGTTTCCTGCAATTCTGCCTTGCTTTCCAATCCTCTTCGTTGCCTTCCCTCAATATATTTGTGGACGAGAGTTATCATTTATAAGTCTGCAGGTTTGTGAATTGCAGTGCCCCTGAGCTCCATTTTTCAACTCGCTTTCTTGGGAGCTGGCCGCAAAAGCGCAGGATTGCTTCAGGCCCTATTCTGGTCCCGGGCGGCAGGCTGAGCCTGTGGTTAATTCTTCTTCCTGATGGGAAAATAGAGTGACCTGTGCCTGTCCCAACACCTAGAGCTAGTCTCTCATTGGTTCCCCCTCTTCCCGTTCATCCTCAGGACAACTTGCAACCTGTACGGAACAGGAGGTTAAAGGTGCTGATTCTCCAAGGAGGGAGATTGCTAGTAAAGCGGCTGGAATGGCGAACCCGAGCACAAGGAGATGAGAAATGAGGTGCGTTTTGGAAACCTTTCCCGATCACACGGTGTACCATCTTCTGGGTTTCTCATGCATGTTTACGATGTAGGAAGATGTCCTTGAACCTGGAGATTTGGGACCCATGGGATGGGTACCAAGCAGTATTACTTTAAAGGGTCTGCGTTTCCTCACCCAACCTCACCAAACCTCTCAACCCCAAGAGTGTCCACACTTATGTCTCAATCAGCTGTGGGTCTAGATATGGTCAATCCAGGTGGCATCACAGCCCCTGAACGAATTTTGTAAGAATTTCTCTCTCTTTCACTGTCTTTGTTTCACGGGTTTTTAAAAGTAATTGATTTTTATAATGGGGTTTAGCTGCTTTTCACTGCTGTGTTTATGCCGCTTTACACCCACTTGACTCACTTACAGAGAGATATCAATACATAGGTTTTAAGATTCTTACTAGTCAGATATATTCTTGGGCGGTGAATAGGGGGTGTTGAGTCCAATTCACTGAGCAAGAAGTAGCTCTTGTCTATTACATATTGGGTTTATGGAACGGTATCTGAGCTAATTTGAAACCCTTGTTTTATGCATCACCCCACCTCACCTTTCCCGTTAAGCAGCCATAGTGTGTTTTCTAAACGTGTGACTCTGTTCTGTTTTGTAATTCAGTTCAAGGGTAGCGGTTTTTACATTCCGTCTATAAGTGATGTCTTATGATAAGTGTCTTTTTCTGTGTGACTTATTTCACTTAGAATCGTCGTACCTAAATCCACTCATCATGCTGCTACTAGCCTTATGACGTTGATTTCATGGCTGAGTGAGATTCCATTGTACATAAGGACCACAACTTCTTTATCCATTTTTCTCTTTCCTGGGATATTTAAGGTGTAACGAAGTGGAGGTTCTTGTCAACAGAGCAGCCCTAAACTTTGGGGTGCCTGTGTCTTGCTGATTTTTAGTTTTCCCAATTTATACGCCCATGAGTGGAAGTGCCCTATGCTCTCTAAGCTGTGTTTTTTAGATGTTTCAGGACACACCGTACACTTCTCCAGAGTGGCTGTTGGCAATTTACATCCCGCCCATCAGCGTAGCCAGGCTCCCGTTTCTCCATGGCCTGTCCTGCATTTCTGGTTTTGACACTTTATTCAGCATGGCCCTTTTGACCGATGGGAAGCCAGACTTCTTTGTAGCGCTGATTTGCCTTTCCAGGTTGCTTGGTTGGCCAAAAAGGGCGGATGCGTTTTTTCCTGAATATATTCAGGAAAAAACGCATCCGCCCTTTTTGGCCAAGGGCATCATTGTCGAGGTTTTGCCGCTTTTCCTGTGCTTTAAAGGCGATTCGAATCTCCCTCCTGAAATCTGTTTCCTGCAATTCTGCCTTGCTTTCCAATCCTCTTCGTTGCCTTCCCTCAATATATTTGTGGACGAGAGTTATCATTTATAAGTCTGCAGGTTTGTGAATTGCAGTGCCCCTGAGCTCCATTTTTCAACTCGCTTTCTTGGGAGCTGGCCGCAAAAGCGCAGGATTGCTTCAGGCCCTATTCTGGTCCCGGGCGGCAGGCTGAGCCTGTGGTTAATTCTTCTTCCTGATGGGAAAATAGAGTGACCTGTGCCTGTCCCAACACCTAGAGCTAGTCTCTCATTGGTTCCCCCTCTTCCCGTTCATCCTCAGGACAACTTGCAACCTGTACGGAACAGGAGGTTAAAGGTGCTGATTCTCCAAGGAGGGAGATTGCTAGTAAAGCGGCTGGAATGGCGAACCCGAGCACAAGGAGATGAGAAATGAGGTGCGTTTTGGAAACCTTTCCCGATCACACGGTGTACCATCTTCTGGGTTTCTCATGCATGTTTACGATGTAGGAAGATGCCCTTGAACCTGGAGATTTGGGACCCATGGGATGGGTACCAAGCAGTATTACTTTAAAGGGTCTGCGTTTCCTCACCCAACCTCACCAAACCTCTCAACCCCAAGAGTGTCCACACTTATGTCTCAATCAGCTGTGGGTCTAGATATGGTCAATCCAGGTGGCATCACAGCCCCTGAACGAATTTTGTAAGAATTTCTCTCTCTTTCACTGTCTTTGTTTCACGGGTTTTTAAAAGTAATTGATTTTTATAATGGGGTTTAGCTGCTTTTCACTGCTGTGTTTATGCCGCTTTACACCCACTTGACTCACTTACAGAGAGATATCAATACATAGGTTTTAAGATTCTTACTAGTCAGATATATTCTTGGGCGGTGAATAGGGGGTGTTGAGTCCAATTCACTGAGCAAGAAGTAGGTCTTGTCTATTACATATTGGGTTTATGGAACGGTATCTGAGCTAATTTGAAACCCTTGTTTTATGCATCACCCCACCTCACCTTTCCCGTTAAGCAGCCATAGTGTGTTTTCTAAACGTGTGACTCTGTTCTGTTTTGTAATTCAGTTCAAGGGTAGCGGTTTTTACATTCCCTCGATAAGTGATGTCTTATGATAAGTGTCTTTTTCTGTGTGACTTATTTCACTTAGAATCGTCGTACCTAAATCCACTCATCATGCTGCTACTAGCCTTATGACGTTGATTTCATGGCTGAGTGATATTCCATTGTACATAAGGACCACAACTTCTTTATCCATTTTTCTCTTTCCTGGGATATTTAAGGTGTAACGAAGTGGAGGTTCTTGTCAACAGAGCAGCCCTAAACTTTGGGGTGCCTGTGTCTTGCTGATTTTTAGTTTTCCCAATTTATACGCCCATGAGTGGAAGTGCCCTATGCTCTCTAAGCTGAGTTTTTTAGATGTTTCAGGACACACCGTACACTTCTCCAGAGTGGCTGTTGGCAATTTACATCCCGCCCATCAGCGTAGCCAGGCTCCCGTTTCTCCATGGCCTGTCCTGCATTTCTGGTTTTGACACTTTATTCAGCTTGGCCCTTTTGACCGATGGGAAGCGAGACTTCTTTGTAGAGCTGATTTGCCTTTCCAGGTTGCTTGGTTGGCCAAAAAGGGCGGATGCATTTTTTCCTGAATATATTCAGGAAAAAACGCATCCGCCCTTTTTGGCCAAGGGCATCATTGTCGAGGTTTTGCCGCTTTTCCTGTTCTTTAAAGGCGATTCGAATCTCCCTCCTGAAATCTGTTTCCTGCAATTCTGCCTTGCTTTCAAATCCTCTTCGTTGCCTTCCCTCAATATATTTGTGGACGAGAGTTATCATTTATAAGTCTGCAGGTTTGTGAATTGCAGTGCCCCTGAGCTCCATTTTTCAACTTGCTTTCTTGGGAGCTGGCCGCAAAAGCGCAGGATTGCTTCAGGCCCTATTCTGGTCCCGGGCGGCAGGCTGAGCCTGTGCTTAATTCTTCTTCCTGATGGGAAAATAGAGTGACCTGTGCCTGTCCCAACACTTAGAGCTAGTCTCTCATTGGTTCCCCTTCTTCCCGTCCATCCTCAGGACAAATTGCAACCTGTACGGAACAGTAGGTTAAAGGTGCTGATTCTCCAAGGAGGGAGATTGCTAGTAAAGCGGCTGGAATGGCGAACCCTAGTACAAGGAGATGAGAAATGAGGTGCGTTTTGGAAACCTTGCCCGATCACACGGTGTACCATCTTCTGGGTTTCTCATGCATGTTTTCGATGTAGGAAGATTCCCTTGAACCTGGAGATTTGGGACCCATGGGATGGGTACCACGCAGTATTACTTTAAAGGGTCTGCGTTTCCTCACCCAACCTCACCAAACCTCTCAGCCCCAAGAGTGTCCACCCTTATGTCTCAATCACCTGTGGGTCTAGATATGGTCAATCCAGGTGGCATCACAGCCCCTGAACGAATTTTGTAAGAATTTCTCTCTCTTTCACTGTCTTTGTTGCACGGGTTTTTAAAAGTAATTGATTTTTATAATGGGGTTTATCTGCTTTTCACTGCTGTGTTTATGCCGCTTTACACCCACTTGACTCGCTTACAGAGAGATATCAATACATAGGTTTTAAGATTCTTACTAGTCCGATATATTCTTGGGCGGTGAATAGGGGGTTTTGAGTCCAATTCACTCAGCAAGGAGTAGGTCTTGTCTATTACCTATTGGGTTTATGGAACGGTATCTGAGCTAATTTGAAACCCTTGTTTTATGCATCACCCCACCTCACCTTTCCCGTTAAGCAGCCATAGTGTGTTTTCTAAACTTGTGACTCTGTTTTGTTTTGTAATTCAGTTCAAGGGTATCGGTTTTTACATTCCCTCTATAAGTGATATCTTATGATAAGTGTCTTTTTCTGTGTGACTTATTTCACTTAAAATCGTCGTACCTAAATCCACTCATCATGCTGCTACTAGCCTTATGACGTTGATTTCATGGCTGAGTGATATTCCATTGTACATAAGGACCACAACTTCTTTATCCATTTTTCTCTTTCCTGGGATATTTAAGGTGTAACGAAGTGGAGGTTCTTGTCAACAGAGCAGCCCTAAACTTTGGGGTGCCTGTGTCTTGCTGATTTTTAGTTTTCCCAATTTATACGCCCATGAGTGGAAGTGCCCTATGCTCTCTAAGCTGAATTTTTTAGATGTTTCAGGACACACCGTACACTTCTCCAGAGTGGCTGTTGGCAATTTACATCCCGCCCATCAGCGTAGCCAGGCTCCCGTTTCTCCATGGCCTGTCCTGCATTTCTGGTTTTGACACTTTATTCAGCATGGCCCTTTTGACCGATGGGAAGCCAGACTTCTTTGTAGCGCTGATTTGCCTTTCCAGGTTGCTTGGTTGGCCAAAAAGGGCGGATGCTTTTTTTCCTGAATATATTCAGGAAAAAACGCATCCGCCCTTTTTGGCCAAGGGCATCATTGTCGAGGTTCTGCCGCTTTTCCTGTGCTTTAAAGGCGATTCGAATCTCCCTCCTGAAATCTGTTTCCTGCAATTCTGCCTTGCTTTCCAATCCTCTTCGTTGCCTTCCCTCAATATATTTGTGGACGAGAGTTATCATTTATAAGTCTGCAGGTTTTTGAATTGCAGTGTCCCTGAGCTCCATTTTTCAACTTGCTTTCTTGGGAGCTGGCCGCAAAAGCGCAGGATTGCTTCAGGCCCTATTCTGGTCCCGGGCGGCAGGCTGAGCCTGTGGTTAATTCTTCTTCCTGATGGGAAAATAGAGTGACCTGTGCCTGTCCCAACACCTAGAGCTAGTCTCTCATTGGTTCCCCCTCTTCCCGTTCATCCTCAGGACAACTTGCAACCTGTACGGAACAGGAGGTTAAAGGTGCTGATTCTCCAAGGAGGGAGATTGCTAGTAAAGCGGCTGGAATGGCGAACCCGAGCACAAGGAGATGAGAAATGAGGTGCGTTTTGGAAACCTTTCCCGATCACACGGTGTACCATCTTCTGGGTTTCTCATGCATGTTTTCGATGTAGGAAGATGCCCTTGAACCTGGAGATTTGGGACCCATGGGATGGGTACCACGCAGTATTACTTTAAAGGGTCTGCGTTTCCTCACCCAACCTCACCAAATCTCTCAGCCCCAAGAGTGTCCACCCTTATGTCTCAATCAGCTGTGGGTCTAGATATGGTCAATCCAGGTGGCATCACAGCCCCTGAACGAATTTTGTAAGAATTTCTCTCTCTTTCACTGTCTTTGTTGCACGGGTTTTTAAAAGTAATTGATTTTTATAATGGGGTTTAGCTGCTTTTCACTGCTGTGTTTATGCCGCTTTACACCCACTTGACTCACTTACAGAGAGATATCAATACATAGGTTTTAAGATTCTTACTAGTCAGATATATTCTTGGGCGGTGAATAGGGGGTGTTGAGTCCAATTCACTGAGCAAGAAGTAGGTCTTGTCTATTACATATTGGGTTTATGGAACGGTATCTGAGCTAATTTGAAACCCTTGTTTTATGCATCACCCCACCTCACCTTTCCCGTTAAGCAGCCATAGTGTGTTTTCTAAACTTGTGACTCTGTTTTGTTTTGTAATTCAGTTCAAGGGTATCGGTTTTTACATTCCCTCTATAAGTGATGTCTTATGATAAGTGTCTTTTTCTGTGTGACTTATTTCACTTAAAATCGTCGTACCTAAATCCACTCATCATGCTGCTACTAGCCTTATGACGTTGATTTCATGGCTGAGTGATATTCCATTGTACATAAGGACCACAACTTCTTTATCCATTTTTCTCTTTCCTGGGATATTTAAGGTGTAACGAAGTGGAGGTTCTTGTCAACAGAGCAGCCCTAAACTTTGGGGTGCCTGTGTCTTGCTGATTTTTAGTTTTCCCAATTTATACGCCCATGAGTGGAAGTGCCCTATGCTCTCTAAGCTGAATTTTTTAGATGTTTCAGGACACACCGTACACTTCTCCAGAGTGGCTGTTGGCAATTTACATCCCGCCCATCAGCGTAGCCAGGCTCCCGTTTCTCCATGGCCTGTCCTGCATTTCTGGTTTTGACACTTTATTCAGCATGGCCCTTTTGACCGATGGGAAGCCAGACTTCTTTGTAGCGCTGATTTGCCTTTCCAGGTTGCTTGGTTGGCCAAAAAGGGCGGATGCTTTTTTTCCTGAATATATTCAGGAAAAAACGCATCCGCCCTTTTTGGTCAAGGGCATCACTGTCGAGGTTCTGCCGCTTTTCCTGTGCTTTAAAGGCGATTCGAATCTCCCTCCTGAAATCTGTTTCCTGCAATTCTGCCTTGCTTTCCAATCCTCTTCGTTGCCTTCCCTCAATATATTTGTGGACGAGAGTTATCATTTATAAGTCTGCAGGTTTTTGAATTGCAGTGTCCCTGAGCTCCATTTTTCAACTTGCTTTCTTGGGAGCTGGCCGCAAAAGCGCAGGATTGCTTCAGGCCCTATTCTGGTCCCGGGCGGCAGGCTGAGCCTGTGGTTAATTCTTCTTCCTGATGGGAAAATAGAGTGACCTGTGCCTGTCCCAACACCTAGAGCTAGTCTCTCATTGGTTCCCCCTCTTCCCGTTCATCCTCAGGACAACTTGCAACCTGTACGGAACAGGATGTTAAAGGTGCTGATTCTCCAAGGAGGGAGATTGCTAGTAAAGCGGCTGGAATGGCGAACCCGAGCACAAGGAGATGAGAAATGAGGTGCGTTTTGGAAACCTTTCCCGATCACACGGTGTACCATCTTCTGGGTTTCTCATGCATGTTTTCGATATAGGAAGATGCCCTTGAACCTGGAGATTTGGGACCCATGGGATGGGTACCACGCAGTATTACTTTAAAGGGTCTGCGTTTCCTCACCCAACCTCACCAAACCTCTCAGCCCCAAGAGTGTCCACCCTTATGTCTCAATCAGCTGTGGGTCTAGATATGGTCAATCCAGGTGGCATCACAGCCCCTGAACGAATTTTGTAAGAATTTCTCTCTCTTTCACTGTCTTTGTTGCACGGGTTTTTAAAAGTAATTGATTTTTATAATAGGGTTTATCTGCTTTTCACTGCTGTGTTTATGCCGCTTTACACCCACTTGACTCGCTTACAGAGAGATATCAATACATAGGTTTTAAGATTCTTACTAGTCCGATATATTCTTGGGCGGTGAATAGGGGGTTTTGAGTCCAATTCACTCAGCAAGGAGTAGGTCTTGTCTATTACCTATTGGGTTTATGGAACGGTATCTGAGCTAATTTGAAACCCTTGTTTTATGCATCACCCCACCTCACCTTTCCCGTTAAGCAGCCATAGTGTGTTTTCTAAACGTGTGACTCTGTTCTGTTTTGTAATTCAGTTCAAGGGTAGCGGTTTTTACATTCCCTCTATAAGTGATATCTTATGATAAGTGTCTTTTTCTGTGTGACTTATTTCACTTAGAATCGTCGTACCTAAATCCACTCATCATGCTGCTACTAGCCTTATGACGTTGATTTCATGGCTGAGTGATATTCCATTGTACATAAGGACCACAACTTCTTTATCCATTTTTCTCTTTCCTGGGATATTTAAGGTGTAACGAAGTGGAGGTTCTTGTCAACAGAGCAGCCCTAAACTTTGGGGTGCCTGTGTCTTGCTGATTTTTAGTTTTCCCAATTTATACGCCCATGAGTGGAAGTGCCCTATGCTCTCTAAGCTGAGTTTTTTAGATGTTTCAGGACACACGGTACACATCTCCAGAGTGGCTGTTGGCAATTTACATCCCGCCCATCAGCGTAGCCAGGCTCCCGTTTCTCCATGGCCTGTCCTGCATTTCTGGTTTTGACACTTTATTCAGCATGGCCCTTTTGACCGATGGGAAGCCAGACTTCTTTGTAGCGCTGATTTGTCTTTCCAGGTTGCTTGGTTGGCCAAAAAGGGCGGATGCGTTTTTTCCTGAATATATTCAGGAAAAAACGCATCCGCCCTTTTTGGCCAAGGGCATCATTGTCGAGGTTTTGCCGCTTTTCTTGTGCTTTAAAGGCGATTCGAATCTCCCTCCTGAAATCTGTTTCCTGCAATTCTGCCTTGCTTTCCAATCCTCTTCGTTGCCTTCCCTCAATATATTTGTGGACGAGAGTTATCATTTATAAGTCTGCAGGTTTGTGAATGGCAGTGCCCCTGAGCTCCATTTTTCAACTCGCTTTCTTGGGAGCTGGCCGCAAAAGCGCAGGATTGCTTCAGGCCCTATTCTGGTCCCGGGCGGCAGGCTGAGCCTGTGGTTAATTCTTCTTCCTGATGGGAAAATAGAGTGACCTGTGCCTGTCCCAACACCTAGATCTAGTCTCTCATTGGTTCCCCCTCTTCCCGTTCATCCTCAGGACAACTTGCAACCTGTACGGAACAGGAGGTTAAAGGTGCTGATTCTCCAAGGAGGGAGATTGCTAGTAATGCGGCTGGAATGGCGAACCCGAGCACAAGGAGATGAGAAATGAGGTGCGTTTTGGAAACCTTTCCCGATCACACGGTGTACCATCTTCTGGGTTTCTCATGCATGTTTTCGATGTAGGAAGATGCCCTTGAACCTGGAGATTTGGGACCCATGGGATGGGTACCACGCAGTATTACTTTAAAGGGTCTGCGTTTCCTCACCCAACCTCACCAAACCTCTCAGCCCCAAGAGTGTCCACCCTTATGTCTCAATCAGCTGTGGGTCTAGATATGGTCAATCCAGGTGGCATCACAGCCCCTCAACGAATTTTGTAAGAATTTCTCTCTCTTTCACTGTCTTTGTTGCACGGGTTTTTAAAAGTAATTGATTTTTATAATGGGGTTTAGCTGCTTTTCACTGCTGTGTTTATGCCGCTTTACACCCACTTGACTCACTTACAGAGAGATATCAATACATAGGTTTTAAGATTCTTACTAGTCAGATATATTCTTGGGCGGTGAATAGGGGGTGTTGAGTCCAATTCACTGAGCAAGAAGTAGGTCTTGTCTATTACTTATTGGGTTTATGGAACGGTATCTGAGCTAATTTGAAACCCTTTTTTTATGCATCACCCCACCTCACCTTTCCCGTTAAGCAGCCATAGTGTGTTTTGTAAACTTGTGACTCTGTTTTGTTTTGTAATTCAGTTCAAGGGTAGCGGTTTTTACATTCCCTCTATAAGTGATATCTTATGATAAGTGTCTTTTTCTGTGTGACTTATTTCACTTAAAATCGTCGTACCTAAATCCACTCATCATGCTGCTACTAGCCTTATGACGTTGATTTCATGGCTGAGTGATATTCCATTGTACATAAGGACCACAACTTCTTTATCCATTTTTCTCTTTCCTGGGATATTTAAGGTGTAACGAAGTGGAGGTTCTTGTCAACAGAGCAGCCCTAAACTTTGGGGTGCCTGTGTCTTGCTGATTTTTAGTTTTCCCAATTTATACGCCCATGAGTGGAAGTGCCCTATGCTCTCTAAGCTGAGTTTTTTAGATGTTTCAGGACACACCGTACACGTCTCCAGAGTGGCTGTTGGCAATTTACATCCCGCCCATCAGCGTAGCCAGGCTCCCGTTTCTCCATGGCCTGTCCTGCATTTCTGCTTTTGACACTTTATTCAGCATGGCCCTTTTGACCGATGGGAAGCCAAACTTCTTTGTAGCGCTGATTTGCCTTTCCAGGTTGCTTGGTTGGCCAAAAAGGGCGGATGCGTTTTTTCCTGAATATATTCAGGAAAAAACGCATCCGCCCTTTTTGGCCAAGGGCATCATTGTCGAGGTTTTGCCGCTTTTCCTGTGCTTTAAAGGCGATTCGAATCTCCCTCCTGAAATCTGTTTCCTGCAATTCTGCCTTGCTTTCCAATCCTCTTCGTTGCCTTCCCTCAATATATTTGTGGACGAGAGTTATCATTTATAAGTCTGCAGGTTTTTGAATTGCAGTGTCCCTGAGCTCCATTTTTCAACTTGCTTTCTTGGGAGCTGGCCGCAAAAGCGCAGGATTGCTTCAGGCCCTATTCTGGTCCCGGGCGGCAGGCTGAGCCTGTGGTTAATTCTTCTTCCTGATGGGAAAATAGATTGACCTGTGCCTGTCCCAACACCTAGAGCTAGTCTCTCATTGGTTCCCCCTCTTCCCGTTCATCCTCAGGACAACTTGCAACCTGTACGGAACAGGAGGTTAAAGGTGCTGATTCTCCAAGGAGGGAGATTGCTAGTAAAGCGGCTGGAATGGCGAACCCGAGCACAAGGAGATGAGAAATGAGGTGCGTTTTTGAAACCTTTCCCGATCACACGGTGTACCATCTTCTGGGTTTCTCATGCATGTTTTCGATGTAGGAAGATGCCCTTGAACCTGGAGATTTGGGACCCATGGGATGGGTACCACGCAGTATTACTTTAAAGGGTCTGCGTTTCCTCACCCAACCTCACCAAACCTCTCAGCCCCAAGAGTGTCCACCCTTATGTCTCAATCAGCTGTGGGTCTAGATATGGTCAATCCAGGTGGCATCACAGCCCCTGAACGAATTTTGTAAGAATTTCTCTCTCTTTCACTGTCTTTGTTTCACGGGTTTTTAAAAGTAATTGATTTTTATAATGGGGTTTAGCTGCTTTTCACTGCTGTGTTTATGCCGCTTTACACCCACTTGACTCACTTACAGAGAGATATCAATACATAGGTTTTAAGATTCTTACCAGTCAGATATATTCTTGGGCGGTGAATAGGGGGTTTTGAGTCCAATTCACTGAGCAAGGAGTAGGTCTTGTCTATTACATATTGGGTTTATGGAACGGTATCTGAGCTAATTTGAAACCCTTCTTTTATGCATCACCCCACCTCACCTTTCCCGTTAAGCAGCCATAGTGTGTTTTCTAAACGTGTGACTCTATTCTGTTTTGTAATTCAGTTCAAGGGTAGCGGTTTTTACATTCCCTCTATAAGTGATATCTTATGATAAGTGTCTTTTTCTGTGTGACTTATTTCACTTAGAATCGTCGTACCTAAATCCACTCATCATGCTGCTACTAGCCTTATGACGTTGATTTCATGGCTGAGTGATATTCCATTGTACATAAGGACCACAACTTCTTTATCCATTTTTGTCTTTCCTGGGATATTTAAGGTGTAACGAAGTGGAGGTTCTTGTCAACAGAGCAGCCCTAAACTTTGGGGTGCCTGTGTCTTGCTGATTTTTAGTTTTCCCAATTTATACGCCCATGAGTGGAAGTGCCCTATGCTCTCTAAGCTGAGTTTTTTAGATGTTTCAGGACACACCGTACACTTCTCCAGAGTGGCTGTTGGCAATTTACATCCCGCCCATCAGCGTAGCCAGGCTCCCGTTTCTCCATGGCCTGTCCTGCATTTCTGGTTTTGACACTTTATTCAGCATGGCCCTTTTGACCGATGGGAAGCGAGACTTCTTTGTAGAGCTGATTTGCCTTTCCAGGTTGCTTGGTTGGCCAAAAAGGGCGGATGCGTTTTTTCCTGAATATATTCAGGAAAAAACGCATCCGCCCTTTTTGGCCAAGGGCATCATTGTCGAGGTTTTGCCGCTTTTCCTGTTCTTTAAAGGCGATTTGAATCTCCCTCCTGAAATCTGTTTCCTGCAATTCTGCCTTGCTTTCAAATCCTCTTCGTTGCCTTCCCTCAATATATTTGTGGACGAGAGTTATCATTTATAAGTCTGCAGGTTTGTGAATTGCAGTGCCCCTGAGCTCCATTTTTCAACTCGCTTTCTTGGGAGCTGGCCGCAAAAGCGCAGGATTGCTTCAGGCCCTATTCTGGTCCCGGGTGACAGGCTGAGCCTGTGGTTAATTCTTCTTCCTGATGGGAAAATAGAGTGACCTGTGCCTGTCCCAACACCTAGAGCTAGTCTCTCATTGGTTCCCCCTCTTCCCGTTCATCCTCAGGACAAATTGCAACCTGTACGGAACAGGAGGTTAAAGGTGCTGATTCTCCAAGGAGGGAGATTGCTAGTAAAGCGGCTGGAATGGCGAACCCGAGCACAAGGAGATGAGAAATGAGGTGCGTTTTGGAAACCTTTCCCGATCACACGGTGTACCATCTTCTGGGTTTCTCATGCATGTTTTCGATGTAGGAAGATGCCCTTGAACCTGGAGATTTGGGACCCATGGGATGGGTACCACGCAGTATTACTTTAAAGGGTCTGCGTTTCCTCACCCAACCTCACCAAACCTCTCAGCCCCAAGAGTGTCCACCCTTATGTCTCAATCAGCTGTGGGTCTAGATATGGTCAATCCAGGTGGCATCACAGCCCCTGAACGAATTTTGTAAGAATTTCTCTCTCTTTCACTGTCTTTGTTTCACGGGTTTTTAAAAGTAATTGATTTTTATAATGGGGTTTAGCTGCTTTTCACTGCTGTGTTTATGCCGCTTTACACCCACTTGACTCACTTACAGAGAGATATCAATACATAGGTTTTAAGATTCTTACCAGTCAGATATATTCTTGGGCGGTGAATAGGGGGTTTTGAGTCCAATTCACTGAGCAAGGAGTAGGTCTTGTCTATTACATATTGGGTTTATGGAACGGTATCTGAGCTAATTTGAAACCCTTCTTTTATGCATCACCCCACCTCAACTTTCCCGTTAAGCAGCCATAGTGTGTTTTCTAAACGTGTGACTCTGTTCTGTTTTGTAATTCAGTTCAAGGGTAGCGGTTTTTACATTCCCTCTATAAGTGATATCTTATGATAAGTGTCATTTTCTGAGTGACTTATTTCACTTAGAATCGTCGTACCTAAATCCACTCATCATGCTGCTACTAGCCTTATGACGTTGATTTCATGGCTGAGTGAGATTCCATTGTACATAAGGACCACAACTTCTTTATCCATTTTTCTCTTTCCTGGGATATTTAAGGTGTAACGAAGTGGAGGTTCTTGTCAACAGAGCAGCCCTAAACTTTGGGGTGCCTGTGTCTTGCTGATTTTTAGTTTTCCCAATTTATACGCCCATGAGTGGAAGTGCCCTATGCTCTCTAAGCTGAGTTTTTTAGATGTTTCAGGACACACCGTACACTTCTCCAGAGTGGCTGTTGGCAATTTACATCCCGCCCATCAGCGTAGCCAGGCTCCCGTTTCTCCATGGCCTGTCCTGCATTTCTGGTTTTGACACTTTATTCAGCATGGCCCTTTTGACCGATGGGAAGCGAGACTTCTTTGTAGCGCTGATTTGCCTTTCCAGGTTGCTTGGTTGGCCAAAAAGGGCGGATGCGTTTTTTCCTGAATATATTCAGGAAAAAACGCATCCGCCCTTTTTGGCCAAGGGCATCATTGTCGAGGTTTTGCCGCTTTTCCTGTTCTTTAAAGGCGATTTGAATCTCCCTCCTGAAATCTGTTTCCTGCAATTCTGCCTTGCTTTCAAATCCTCTTCGTTGCCTTCCCTCAATATATTTGTGGACGAGAGTTATCATTTATAAGTCTGCAGGTTTGTGAATTGCAGTGCCCCTGAGCTCCATTTTTCAACTCGCTTTCTTGGGAGCTGGCCGCAAAAGCGCAGGATTGCTTCAGGCCCTATTCTGGTCCCGGGTGGCAGGCTGAGCCTGTGGTTAATTCTTCTTCCTGATGGGAAAATAGAGTGACCTGTGCCTGTCTCATCACCTAGAGCTAGTCTCTCATTGGTTCCCCCTCTTCCCGTTCATCCTCAGGACAAATTGCAACCTGTACGGAACAGGAGGTTAAAGGTGCTGATTCTCCAAGGAGGGAGATTGCTAGTAAAGCGGCTGGAATGGCGAACCCGAGCACAAGGAGATGAGAAATGAGGTGCGTTTTGGAAACCTTTCCCGATCACACGGTGTACCATCTTCTGGGTTTCTCATGCATTTTTTCGATGTAGGAAGCTGCCCTTGAACCTGGAGATTTGGGACCCATGGGATGGGTACCACGCAGTATTACTTTAAAGAGTCTGCGTTTCCTCACCCAACCTCACCAAACCTCTCAGCCCCAAGAGTGTCCACCCTTATGTCTCAATCAGCTGTGGGTCTAGATATGGTCAATCCAGGTGGCATCACAGCCCCTGAACGAATTTTGTAAGAATTTCTCTCTCTTTCACTGTCTTTGTTTCACGGGTTTTTAAAAGTAATTGATTTTTATAATGGGGTTTAGCTGCTTTTCACTGCTGTGTTTATGCCGCTTTACACCCACTTGACTCACTTACAGAGAGATATCAATACATAGGTTTTAAGATTCTTACCAGTCAGATATATTCTTGGGCGGTGAATAGGGGGTTTTGAGTCCAATTCACTGAGCAAGGAGTAGGTCTTGTCTATTACATATTGGGTTTATGGAACGGTATCTGAGCTAATTTGAAACCCTTGTTTTATGCATCACCCCACCTCACCTTTCCCGTTAAGCAGCCATAGTGTGTTTTCTAAACGTGTGACTCTGTTCTGTTTTGTAATTTAGTTCAAGGGTAGCGGTTTTTACATTCCCTCTATAAGTGATATCTTATGATAAGTGTCTTTTTCTGTGTGACTTATTTCACTTAGAATCGTCCTACCTAAATCCACTCATCATGCTGCTACTAGCCTTATGACGTTGATTTCACGGCTGAGTGATATTCCATTGTACATAAGGACCACAACTTCTTTATCTATTTTTCTCTTTCCTGGGATATTTACGGTGTAACGAAGTGGAGGTTCTTCTCAACAGAGCAGCCCTAAAGTTTGGGGTGCCTGTGTCTTGCTGATTTTTAGTTTTCCCAATTTATACGCCCATGAGTGGAAGTGCCCTATGCTCTCTAAGCTGAGTTTTTTAGATGTTTCAGGACACACCGTACCCTTCTCCAGAGTGGCTGTTGGCAATTTACATCCCACCCATCAGCGTAACCAGGCTCCCGTTTCTCCATGGCCTGTCCTGCATTTCTGCTTTTGACACTTTATTCAGCATGGCCCTTTTGACCGATGGGAAGCGAGACTTCTTTGTAGCGCTGATTTGCCTTTCCAGGTTGCTTGGTTGGCCAAAAAGGGCGGATGCGTTTTTTCCTGAATATATTCAGGAAAAAACGCATCCGCCCTTTTTGGCCAAGGGCATCATTGTCGAGGTTTTGCCGCTTTTCCTGTTCTTTAAAGGCGATTCGAATCTCCCTCCTGAGATCTGTTTCCTGCAATTCTGCCTTGCTTTCGAATCCTCTTCGTTGCCTTCCCTCAATATATTTGTGGACGAGAGTTATCATTTATAAGTCTGCAGGTTTGTGAATTGCAGTGCCCCTGAGCTCCATTTTTCAACTCGCTTTCTTGGGAGCTGGCCGCAAAAGCGCAGGATTGCTTCAGGCCCTATTCTGGTCCCGGGCGGCAGGCTGAGCCTGTGGTTAATTCTTCTTCCTGATGGGAAAATAGAGTGACCTGTGCCTGTCCCAACACCTAGAGCTAGTCTCTCATTGGTTCCCCCTCTTCCCGTTCATCCTCAGGACAAATTGCAACCTGTACGGAACAGGAGGTTAAAGGTGCTGATTCTCCAAGGAGGGAGCTTGCTAGTAAAGCGGCTGGAATGGCGAACCCGAGCACAAGGAGATGAGAAATGAGGTGCGTTTTGGAAACCTTTCCCGATCACACGGTGTACCCTCTTCTGGGTTTCTCATGCCTGTTTTCGATGTAGGAAGATGCCCTTGAACCTGGAGATTTGGGACCCATGGGATGGGTACCACGCAGTATTACTTTAAAGGGTCTGCGTTTCTTCACCCAACCTCACCAAACCTCTCAGCCCCAAGAGTGTCCACCCTTATGTCTCAATCAGCTGTGGGTCTAGATATGGTCAATCCAGGTGGCATCACAGCCCCTGAACGAATTTTGTAAGAATTTCTCTCTCTTTCACTGTCTTTGTTTCACGGGTTTTTAAAAGTAATTGATTTTTATAATGGGGTTTAGCTGCTTTTCACTGCTGTGTTTATGCCGCTTTACAGCCACTTGACTCACATACAGAGAGATATCAATACATAGGTTTTAAGATTCTTACTAGTCAGATATATTCTTGGGCGGTGAATAGGGGGTGTTGAGTCCAATTCACTGAGCAAGGAGTAGGTCTTGCCTATTACCTATTGGGTTTAAGGAACGGTATCTGAGCTAATTTGAAACCGTTGTTTTATGCATCACCCCACCTCACCTTTCCCGTTAAGCAGCCATAGTGTGTTTTCTAAACGTGTGACTCTGTTCTGCTTTGTAATTCAGTTCAAGGGTAGCGGTTTTTACATTCCCTCTATAAGTGATATCTTATGATAAGTGTCTTTTTCTGTGTGACTTATTTCACTTAGAATCGTCGTACCTAAATCTACTCATCATGCTGCTACTAGCCTTATGACGTTGATTTCATGGCTGAGTGAGATTCCATTGTACATAAGGACCACAACTTCTTTATCCATTTTTCTCTTTCCTGGGATATTTAAGGTGTAACGAAGTGGAGGTTCTTGTGAACAGAGCAGCCCTAAAGTTTGGGGTGCCTGTGTCTTGCTGATTTTTAGTTTTCCCAATTTATACGCCCATGGGTGGAAGTGCCCTATGCTCTCTAAGCTGAGTTTTTTAGATGTTTCAGGACACACCGTACCCTTCTCCAGAGTGGCTGTTGGCAATTTACATCCCGCCCATCAGCGTAGCCAGGCTCCCGTTTCTCCATGGCCTGTCCTGCATTTCTGGTTTTGACACTTTATTCAGCATGGCCCTTTTGACCGATGGGAAGCGAGACTTCTTTGTAGCGCTGATTTGCCTTTCCAGGTTGCTTGGTTGGCCAAAAAGGGTGGATGCGTTTTGTCCTGCATATATTCAGGAAAAAACGCATCCGCCCTTTTTGGCCAAGGGCATCATTGTCGAGGTTTTGCCGCTTTTCCTGTTCTTTAAAGGCAATTCGAATCTCCCTCCTGAAATCTGTTTCCTGCAATTCTGCCTTGCTTTCAAATCCTCTTCGTTGCCTTCCCTCAATATATTTGTGGACGAGAGTTATCATTTATAAGTCGGCAGGTTTGTGAATTGCAGTGCCCCTGAGCTCCATTTTTCAACTTGCTTTCTTGGGAGCTGGCCGCAAAAGCGCAGGATTGCTTCAGGCCCTATTCTGGTCCCGGGCGGCAGGCTGAGCCTGTGGTTAATTCTTCTTCCTGATGGGAAAATAGAGTGACCTGTGCCTGTCCCATCACCTACAGCTAGTCTCTCATTGGTTCCCCCTCTTCCCGTTCATCCTCAGGACAAATTGCAACCTGTACGGAACAGGAGGTTAAAGGTGCTGATTCTCCAAGGAGGGAGATTGCTAGTAAAGAGGCTGGAATGGCGAACCCGAGCACAAGGAGATGAGAAATGAGGTGCGTTTTGGAAACCTTTCCCGATCACACGGTGTACCATCTTCTGGGTTTCTCATGCATGTTTTCGATGTAGGAAGATGCCCTTGAACCTGGAGATTTGGGACCCATGGGATGGGTACCACGCAGTATTACTTTAAAGGGTCTGCGTTTCCTCACCCAACCTCACCAAACCTCTCAGCCCCAAGAGTGTCCACCCTTATGTCTCAATCAGCTGTGGGTCTAGATATGGTCAATCCAGGTGGCATCACAGCCCCTGAACGAATTTTGTAAGAATTTCTCTCTCTTTCACTGTCTTTGTTTCACGGGTTTTTAAAAGTAATTGATTTTTATAATGGGGTTTAGCTGCTTTTCACTGCTGTGTTTATGCCGCTTTACACCCACTTGACTCACTTACAGAGAGATATCAATACATAGGTTTTAAGATTCTTACCAGTCAGATATATTCTTGGGCGGTGAATAGGGGGTTTTGAGTCCAATTCACTGAGCAAGGAGTAGGTCTTGTCTATTACATATTGGGTTTATGGAACGGTATCTGAGCTAATTTGAAACCCTTCTTTTATGCATCACCCCACCTCACCTTTCCCGTTAAGCAGCCATAGTGTGTTTTCTAAACGTGTGACTCTGTTCTGTTTTGTAATTCAGTTCAAGGGTAGCGGTTTTTACATTCCCTCTATAAGTGATATCTTATGATAAGTGTCTTTTTCTGTGTGACTTATTTCACTTAGAATCGTCGTACCTAAATCCACTCATCATGCTGCTACTAGCCTTATGACGTTGATTTCATGGCTGAGTGATATTCCATTGTACATAAGGACCACAACTTCTTTATCCATTTTTCTCTTTCCTGGGATATTTAAGGTGTAACGAAGTGGAGCTTCTTGTCAACAGAGCAGCCCTAAACTTTGGGGTGCCTGTGTCTTGCTGATTTTTAGTTTTCCCAATTTATACGCCCATGAGTGGAAGTGCCCTATGCTCTCTAAGCTGAGTTTTTTAGATGTTTCAGGACACACCGTACACTTCTCCAGAGTGGCTGTTGGCAATTTACATCCCGCCCATCAGCGTAGCCAGGCTCCCGTTTCTCCATGGCCTGTCCTGCATTTCTGGTTTTGACACTTTATTCAGCATGGCCCTTTTGACCGATGGGAAGCGAGACTTCTTTGTAATGCTGATTTGCCTTTCCAGATTGCTTGGTTGGCCAAAAAGGGCGGATGCGTTTTTTCCTGAATATATTCAGGAAAAAACGCAACCGCCCTTTTTGGCCAAGGGCATCATTGTCGAGGTTTTGCCGCTTTTCCTGTTCTTTAAAGGCGATTTGAATCTCCCTCCTGCGATCTGTTTCCTGCAATTTGCCTTGCTTTCAAATCCTCTTCGTTGCCTTCCCTCAATATATTTGTGGACGAGAGTTATCATTTATAAGTCTGCAGGTTTGTGAATTGCAGTGCCCCTGAGCTCCATTTTTCAACTCGCTTTCTTGGGAGCTGGCCGCAAAAGCGCAGGATTGCTTCAGGCCCTATTCTGGTCCCGGGTGGCAGGTTGAGCCTGTGGTTAATTCTTCTTCCTGATGGGAAAATAGAGTGACCTGTGCCTGTCCCAACACCTAGAGCTAGTCTCTCATTGGTTCCCCCTCTTCCCGTTCATCCTCAGGACAAATTGCAACCTGTACGGAACAGGAGGTTAAAGGTGCTGATTCTCTAAAGAGGGAGATTGCTAGTAAAGCGGCTGGAATGGCGAACCCGAGCACAAGGAGATGAGAAATGAGGTGCGTTTTGGAAACCTTTCCCGATCACACGGTGTACCATCTTCTGGGTTTCTCATGCATGTTTTCGATGTAGGAAGATGCCCTTTAACCTGGAGATTTGGGACCCATGGGATGGGTACCACGCAGTATTACTTTAAAGGGTCTGCGTTTCCTCACCCAACCTCACCAAACCTCTCAGCCCCAAGAGTGTCCACCCTTATGTCTCAATCAGCTGTGTGTCTAGATATGGTCAATCCAGGTGGCATCACAGCCCCTGAACGAATTTTGTAAGAATTTCTCTCTCTTTCACTGTCTTTGTTTCACGGGTTTTTAAAAGTAATTGATTTTTATAATGGGGTTTAGCTGCTTTTCACTGCTGTGTTTATGCCGCTTTACACCCACTTGACTCACTTACAGAGAGATATCAATACATAGGTTTTAAGATTCTTACTAGTCAGATATATTCTTGGGCGGTGAATATGGGGTGTTGAGTCCAATTCACTGAGCAAGGAGTAGGTCTTGTCTATTACATATTGGGTTTATGGAACGGTATCTGAGCTAATTTGAAACCCTTGTTTTATGCATCACCCCACCTCACCTTTCCCGTTAAGCAGCCATAGTGTGTTTTCTAAACGTGTGACTCTGTTCTGTTTTGTAATTCAGTTCAAGGGTAGCGGTTTTTACATTCCCTCTATAAGTGATATCTTATGATAAGTGTCTTTTTCTGTGTGACTTATTTCACTTAGAATCGTCGTACCTAAATCCACTCATCATGCTGCTACTAGCCTTATGACGTTGATTTCATGGCTGAGTGAGATTCCATTGTACAGAAGGACCACAACTTCTTTATCCATTTTTCTCTTTCCTGGGATATTTAAGGTGTAACGAAGTGGAGGTTCTTGTCAACAGAGCAGCCCTAAACTTTGGGGTGCCTGTGTCTTGCTGATTTTTAGTTTTCCCAATTTATACGCCCATGAGTGGAAGTGCCCTATGCTCTCTAAGCTGAGTTTTTTAGATGTTTCAGGACACACCGTACACTTCTCCAGAGTGGCTGTTGGCAATTTACATCCCGCCCATCAGCGTAGCCAGGCTCCCGTTTCTCCATGGCCTGTCCTGCATTTCTGGTTTTGACACTTTAATCAGCATGGCCCTTTTGACCGATGGGAAGCGAGACTTCTTTGTAGCGCTGATTTGCCTTTCCAGGTTGCTTGGTTGGCCAAAAAGGGCGGATGCGTTTTTTCCTGAATATATTCAGGAAAAAACGCATCCGCCTTTTTTGGCCAAGGGCATCATTGTCGAGGTTTTGCCGCTTTTCCTGTTCTTTAAAGGCGATTCGAATCTCCCTCCTGAGATCTGTTTCCTGCAATTCTGCCTTGCTTTCAAATCCTCTTTGTTGCCTTCCCTCAATATATTTGTGGACGAGAGTTATCATTTATAAGTCTGCAGGTTTGTGAATGGCAGTGCCCCTGAGCTCCATTTTTCAACTTGCTTTCTTGGGAGCTGGCCGCAAAAGCGCAGGATTGCTTCAGGCCCTATTCTGGTCCCGGGCGGCAGGCTGAGCCTGTGGTTAATTCTTCTTCCTGATGGGAAAATAGAGTGACCTGTGCCTGTCCCATCACCTACAGCTAGTCTCTCATTGGTTCCCCCTCTTCCCGTTCATCCTCAGGACAAATTGCAACCTGTACGGAACAGGAGGTTAAAGGTGCTGATTCTCCAAGGAGGGAGATTGCTAGTAAAGCGGCTGGAATGGCGAACCCGAGCACAAGGAGATGAGAAATGAGGTGCGTTTTGGAAACCTTTCCCGATCACACGGTGTACCAATTTCTGGGTTTCTCATGCATGTTTTCGATGTAGGAAGATGCCCTTGAACCTGGAGATTTGGGACCCATGGGATGGGTACCACGCAGTATTACTTTAAAGGGTCTGCATTTCCTCACCCAACCTCACCAAACCTCTCAGCCCCAAGAGTGTCCACCCTTATGTCTCAATCAGCTGTGGGTCTAGATATGGTCAATCCAGGTGGCATCACAGCCCCTGAACGAATTTTGTAAGAATTTCTCTCTCTTTCACTGTCTTTGTTTCACGGGTTTTTAAAAGTAATTGATTTTTATAATGGGGTTTAGCTGCTTTTCACTGCTGTGTTTATGCCGCTTTACACCCACTTGACTCACTTACAGAGAGATATCAATACATAGGTTTTAAGATTCTTACCAGTCAGATATATTCTTGGGCGGTGAATAGGGGGTTTTGAGTCCAATTCACTGAGCAAGGAGTAGGTCTTGTCTATTACATATTGGGTTTATGGAACGGTATCTGAGCTAATTTGAAACCCTTCTTTTATGCATCACCCCACCTCACCTTTCCCGTTAAGCAGCCATAGTGTGTTTTCTAAACGTGTGACTCTGTTCTGTTTTGTAATTCAGTTCAAGGGTAGCGGTTTTTTCATTCCCTCTATAAGTGATATCTTATGATAAGTGTCTTTTTCTGTGTGACTTATTTCACTTAGAATCGTCGTACCTAAATCCACTCATCATGCTGCTACTAGCCTTATGACGTTGATTTCATGGCTGAGTGAGATTCCATTGTACATAAGGACCACAACTTCTTTATCCATTTTTCTCTTTCCTGGGATATTTAAGGTGTAACGAAGTGGAGGTTCTTGTCAACAGAGCAGCCCTAAACTTTGGGGTGCCTGTGTCTTGCTGATTTTTAGTTTTCCCAATTTATACGCCCATGAGTGGAAGTGCCCTATGCTCTCTAAGCTGAGTTTTTTAGATGTTTCAGGACACACCGTACACTTCTCCAGAGTGGCTGTTGGCAATTTACATCCCGCCCATCAGCGTAGCCAGGCTCCCGTTTCTCCATGGCCTGTCCTGCATTTCTGGTTTTGACACTTTATTCAGCATGGCCCTTTTGACCGATGGGAAGCGAGACTTCTTTGTAGCGCTGATTTGCCTTTCCAGGTTGCTTGGTTTGCCAAAAAGGGCGGATGCTTTTTTTCCTGAATATATTCAGGAAAAAACGCATCCGCCCTTTTTGGCCAAGGGCATCATTGTCGAGGTTTTGCCGCTTTTCCTGTTCTTTAAAGGCGATTTGAATCTCCCTCCTGAAATCTGTTTCCTGCAATTCTGCCTTGCTTTCAAATCCTCTTCGTTGCCTTCCCTCAATATATTTGTGGACGAGAGTTATCATTTATAAGTCTGCAGGTTTGTGAATTGCAGTGCCCCTGAGCTCCATTTTTCAACTCGCTTTCTTGGGAGCTGACCGCAAAAGCGCAGGATTGCTTCAGGCCCTATTCTGGTCCCGGGCGGCAGGCTGAGCCTGTGGTTAATTCTTCTTCCTGATGGGAAAATAGAGTGACCTGTGCCTGTCCCATCACCTAGAGCTAGTCTCTCATTGGTTCCCCCTCTTCCCGTTCATCCTCAGGACAAATTGCAACCTGTACGGAACAGGAGGTTAAAGGTGCTGATTCTCCAAGGAGGGAGATTGCTAGTAAAGCGGCTGGAATGGCGAACCCGAGCACAAGGAGATGAGAAATGAGGTGCGTTTTGGAAACCTTTCCCGATCACACGGTGTACCATCTTCTGGGTTTCTCATGCATGTTTTCGATGTAGGAAGATGCCCTTGAACCTGGAGATTTGGGACCCATGGGATGGGTACCACGCAGTATTACTTTAAAGGGTCTGTGTTTCCTCACCCCACCTCACCAAACCTCTCAGCCCCAAGAGTGTCCACCCTTATGTCTCAATCAGCTGTGGGTCTAGATATGGTCAATCCAGGTGGCATCACAGCCCCTGAACGAATTTTGTAAGAATTTCTCTCTCTTTCACTGTCTTTGTTTCACGGGTTTTTAAAAGTAATTGATTTTTATAATGGGGTTTAGCTGCTTTTCACTGCTGTGTTTATGCCGCTTTACACCCACTTGACTCACATACAGAGAGATATCAATACATAGGTTTTAAGATTCTTACTAGTCAGATATATTCTTGGGCGGTGAATAGGGGGTGTTGAGTCCAATTCACTGAGCAAGGAGTAGGTCTTGCCTATTACCTATTGGGTTTATGGAACGGTATCTGAGCTAATTTGAAACCCTTGTTTTATGCATCACCCCACCTCACCTTTCCCGTTAAGCAGCCATAGTGTGTTTTCTAAACGTGTGACTCTGTTCTGCTTTGTAATTCAGTTCAAGGGTAGCGGTTTTAACATTCCCTCTATAAGTGATATCTTATGATAACTGTCTTTTTCTGTGTGACTTATTTCACTTAGAATCGTCGTACCTAAATCCACTCATCATGCTGCTACTAGCCTTATGACGTTGATTTCATGGCTGAGTGAGATTCCATTGTACATAAGGACCACAACTTCTTTATCCATTTTTCTCTTTCCTGGGATATTTAAGGTGTAACGAAGTGGAGGTTCTTGTCAACAGAGCAGCCCTAAACTTTGGGGTGCCTGTGTCTTGCTGATTTTTAGTTTTCCCAATTTATACGCCCATGGGTGGAAGTGCCCTATGCTCTCTAAGCTGAGTTTTTTAGATGTTTCAGGACACACCGTACCCTTCTCCAGAGTGGCTGTTGGCAATTTACATTCCGCCCATCAGCGTAGCCAGGCTCCCGTTTCTGCATGGCCTGTCCTGCATTTCTGGTTTTGACACTTTATTCAGCATGGCCCTTTTGACCGATGGGAAGCGAGACTTCTTTGTAATGCTGATTTGCCTTTCCAGATTGCTTGGTTGGCCAAAAAGGGCGGATGCGTTTTTTCCTGAATATATTCAGGAAAAAACGCAACCGCCCTTTTTGGCCAAGGGCATCATTGTCGAGGTTTTGCCGCTTTTCCTGTTCTTTAAAGGCGATTCGAATCTCCCTCCTGCGATCTGTTTCCTGCAATTCTGCCTTGCTTTCAAATCCTCTTCGTTGCCTTCCCTCAATATATTTGTGGACGAGAGTTATCATTTATAAGTCTGCAGGTTTGTGAATGGCAGTGCCCCTGAGCTCCATTTTTCAACTTGCTTTCTTGGGAGCTGGCCGCAAAAGCGCAGGATTGCTTCAGGCCCTATTCTGGTCCCGGGCGGCAGGCTGAGCCTGTGGTTAATTCTTCTTCCTGATGGGAAAATAGAGTGACCTGTGCCTGTCCCATCACCTACAGCTAGTCTCTCATTGGTTCCCCCTCTTCCCGTTCATCCTCAGGACAAATTGCAACCTGTACGGAACAGGAGGTTAAAGGTGCTGATTCTCCAAGGAGGGAGATTGCTAGTAAAGCGGCTGGAATGGCGAACCCGAGCACAAGGAGATGAGAAATGAGGTGCGTTTTGGAAACCTTTCCCGATCACACGGTGTACCATCTTCTGGGTTTCTCATGCATGTTTTCGATGTAGGAAGATGCCCTTGAACCTGGAGATTTGGGACCCATGGGATGGGTACCACGCAGTATTACTTTAAAGGGTCTGCGTTTCCTCACCCAACCTCACCAAACCTCTCAGCCCCAAGAGTGTCCACCCTTATGTCTCAATCAGCTGTGGGTCTAGATATGGTCAATCCAGGTGGCATCACAGCCCCTGAACGAATTTTGTAAGAATTTCTCTCTCTTTCACTGTCTTTGTTTCACGGGTTTTTAAAAGTAATTGATTTTTATAATGGGGTTTAGCTGCTTTTCACTGCTGTGTTTATGCCGCTTTACACCCACTTGACTCACTTACAGAGAGATATCAATACATAGGTTTTAAGATTCTTACCAGTCAGATATATTCTTGGGCGGTGAATAGGGTGTTTTGAGTCCAATTCACTGAGCAAGGAGTAGGTCTTGTCTATTACATATTGGGTTTATGGAACGGTATCTGAGCTAATTTGAAACCCTTCTTTTATGCATCACCCCACCTCACCTTTCCCGTTAAGCAGCCATAGTGTGTTTTCTAAACGTGTGACTCTGTTCTGTTTTGTAATTCAGTTCAAGGGTAGCGGTTTTTTCATTCCCTCTATAAGTGATATCTTATGATAAGTGTGTTTTTCTGTGTGACTTATTTCACTTAGAATCGTCGTACCTAAATCCACTCATCATGCTGCTACTAGCCTTATGACGTTGATTTCATGGCTGAGTGATATTCCATTGTACATAAGGACCACAACTTCTTTATCCATTTTTCTCTTTCCTGGGATATTTAAGGTGTAACGAAGTGGAGGTTCTTGTCAACAGAGCAGCCCTAAACTTTGGGGTGCCTGTGTCTTGCTGATTTTTAGTTTTCCCAATTTATACGCCCATGAGTGGAAGTGCCCTATGCTCTCTAAGCTGAGTTTTTTAGATGTTTCAGGACACACCGTACACTTCTCCAGAGTGGCTGTTGACAATTTACATCCCGCCCATCAGCGTAGCCAGGCTCCCGTTTCTCCATGGCCTGTCCTGCATTTCTGGTTTTGACACTTTATTCAGCATGGCCCTTTTGACCGATGGGAAGCGAGACTTCTTTGTAGCGCTGATTTGCCTTTCCAGGTTGCTTGGTTGGCCAAAAAGGGCGGATGCGTTTTTTCCTGAATATATTCAGGAAAAAACGCATCCGCCCTTTTTGGCCAAGGGCATCATTGTCGAGGTTTTGCCGCTTTTCCTGTTCTTTAAAGGCGATTCGAATCTCCCTCCTGAAATCTGTTTCCTGCAATTCTGCCTTGCTTTCAAATCCTCTTCGTTGCCTTCCCTCAATATATTTGTGGACGAGAGTTATCATTTATAAGTCTGCAGGTTTGTGAATGGCAGTGCCCCTGAGCTCCATTTTTCAACTTGCTTTCTTGGGAGCTGGCCGCAAAAGCGCAGGATTGCTTCAGGCCCTATTCTGGTCCCGGGCGGCAGGCTGAGCCTGTGGTTAATTCTTCTTCCTGATGGGAAAATAGAGTGACCTGTGCCTGTCCCATCACCTACAGCTAGTCTCTCATTGGTTCCCCCTCTTCCCGTTCATCCTCAGGACAAATTGCAACCTGTACGGAACAGGAGGTTAAAGGTGCTGATTCTCCAAGGAGGGAGATTGCTAGTAAAGCGGCTGGAATGGCGAACCCGAGCACAAGGAGATGAGAAATGAGGTGCGTTTTGGAAACCTTTCCCAATCACACGGTGTACCAATTTCTGGGTTTCTCATGCATGTTTTCGATGTAGGAAGATGCCCTTGAACCTGGAGATTTGGGACCCATGGGATGGGTACCACGCAGTATTACTTTAAAGGGTCTGCGTTTCCTCACCCAACCTCACCAAACCTCTCAGCCCCAAGAGTGTCCACCCTTATGTCTCAATCAGCTGTGGGTCTAGATATGGTCAATCCAGGTGGCATCACAGCCCCTGAACGAATTTTGTAAGAATTTCTCTCTCTTTCACTGTCTTTGTTTCACGGGTTTTTAAAAGTAATTGATTTTTATAATGGGGTTTAGCTGCTTTTCACTGCTGTGTTTATGCCGCTTTACACCCACTTGACTCACTTACAGAGAGATATCAATACATAGGTTTTAAGATTCTTACCAGTCAGATATATTCTTGGGCGGTGAATAGGGGGTTTTGAGTCCAATTCACTGAGCAAGGAGTAGGTCTTGTCTATTACATATTGGGTTTATGGAACGGTATCTGAGCTAATTTGAAACCCTTCTTTTATGCATCACCCCACCTCACCTTTCCCGTTAAGCAGCCATAGTGTGTTTTCTAAACGTGTGACTCTGTTCTGTTTTGTAATTCAGTTCAAGGGTAGCGGTTTTTTCATTCCCTCTATAAGTGATATCTTATGATAAGTGTCTTTTTCTGTGTGACTTATTTCACTTAGAATCGTCGTACCTAAATCCACTCATCATGCTGCTACTAGCCTTATGACGTTGATTTCATGGCTGAGTGAGATTCCATTGTACATAAGGACCACAACTTCTTTATCCATTTTTCTCTTTCCTGGGATATTTAAGGTGTAACGAAGTGGAGGTTCTTGTCAACAGAGCAGCCCTAAACTTTGGGGTGCCTGTGTCTTGCTGATTTTTAGTTTTCCCAATTTATACGCCCATGAGTGGAAGTGCCCTATGCTCTCTAAGCTGAGTTTTTTAGATGTTTCAGGACACACCGTACACTTCTCCAGAGTGGCTGTTGGCAATTTACATCCCGCCCATCAGCGTAGCCAGGCTCCCGTTTCTCCATGGCCTGTCCTGCATTTCTGCTTTTGACACTTTATTCAGCATGGCCCTTTTGACCGATGGGAAGCGAGACTTCTTTGTAGCGCTGATTTGCCTTTCCAGGTTGCTTGGTTGGCCAAAAAGGGCGGATGCGTTTTTTCCTGAATATATTCAGGAAAAAACGCATCCGCCCTTTTTGGCCAAGGGCATCATTGTCGAGGTTTTGCCGCTTTTCCTGTTCTTTAAAGGCGATTCGAATCTCCCTCCTGAAATCTGTTTCCTGCAATTCTGCCTTGCTTTCAAATCCTCTTCGTTGCCTTCCCTCAATATATTTGTGGACGAGAGTTATCATTTATAAGTCTGCAGGTTTGTGAATGGCAGTGCCCCTGAGCTCCATTTTTCAACTTGCTTTCTTGGGAGCTGGCCGCAAAAGCGCAGGATTGCTTCAGGCCCTATTCTGGTCCCGGGCGGCAGGCTGAGCCTGTGGTTAATTCTTCTTCCTGATGGGAAAATAGAGTGACCTGTGCCTGTCCCATCACCTACAGCTAGTCTCTCATTGTTTCCCCCTCTTCCCGTTCATCCTCAGGACAAATTGCAACCTGTACGGAACAGGAGGTTAAAGGTGCTGATTCTCCAAGGAGGGAGATTGCTAGTAAAGCGGCTGGAATGGCGAACCCGAGCACAAGGAGATGAGAAATGAGGTGCGTTTTGGAAACCTTTCCCGATCACACGGTGTACCAATTTCTGGGTTTCTCATGCATGTTTTCGATGTAGGAAGATGCCCTTGAACCTGGAGATTTGGGACCCATGGGATGGGTACCACGCAGTATTACTTTAAAGGGTCTGCGTTTCCTCACCCAACCTCACCAAACCTCTCAGCCCCAAGAGTGTCCACCCTTATGTCTCAATCAGCTGTGGGTCTAGATATGGTCAATCCAGGTGGCATCACAGCCCCTGAACGAATTTTGTAAGAATTTCTCTCTCTTTCACTGTCTTTGTTTCACGGGTTTTTAAAAGTAATTGATTTTTATAATGGGGTTTAGCTGCTTTTCACTGCTGTGTTTATGCCGCTTTACACCCACTTGACTCACTTACAGAGAGATATCAATACATAGGTTTTAAGATTCTTACCAGTCAGATATATTCTTGGGCGGTGAATAGGGGGTTTTGAGTCCAATTCACTGAGCAAGGAGTAGGTCTTGTCTATTACATATTGGGTTTATGGAACGGTATCTGAGCTAATTTGAAACCCTTCTTTTATGCATCACCCCACCTCACCTTTCCCGTTAAGCAGCCATAGTGTGTTTTCTAAACGTGTGACTCTGTTCTGTTTTGTAATTCAGTTCAAGGGTAGCGGTTTTTTCATTCCCTCTATAAGTGATATCTTATGATAAGTGTCTTTTTCTGTGTGACTTATTTCACTTAGAATCGTCGTACCTAAATCCACTCATCATGCTGCTACTAGCCTTATGACGTTGATTTCATGGCTGAGTGAGATTCCATTGTACATAAGGACCACAACTTCTTTATCCATTTTTCTCTTTCCTGGGATATTTAAGGTGTAACGAAGTGGAGGTTCTTGTCAACAGAGCAGCCCTAAACTTTGGGGTGCCTGTGTCTTGCTGATTTTTAGTTTTCCCAATTTATACGCCCATGAGTGGAAGTGCCCTATGCTCTCTAAGCTGAGTTTTTTAGATGTTTCAGGACACACCGTACACTTCTCCAGAGTGGCTGTTGGCAATTTACATCCCGCCCATCAGCGTAGCCAGGCTCCCGTTTCTCCATGGCCTGTCCTGCATTTCTGCTTTTGACACTTTATTCAGCATGGCCCTTTTGACCGATGGGAAGCGAGACTTCTTTGTAGCGCTGATTTGCCTTTCCAGGTTGCTTGGTTGGCCAAAAAGGGCGGATGCGTTTTTTCCTGAATATATTCAGGAAAAAACGCATCCGCCCTTTTTGGCCAAGGGCATCATTGTCGAGGTTTTGCCGCTTTTCCTGTTCTTTAAAGGCGATTTGAATCTCCCTCCTGAAATCTGTTTCCTGCAATTCTGCCTTGCTTTCAAATCCTCTTCGTTGCCTTCCCTCAATATATTTGTGGACGAGAGTTATCATTTATAAGTCTGCAGGTTTGTGAATGGCAGTGCCCCTGAGCTCCATTTTTCAACTTGCTTTCTTGGGAGCTGGCCGCAAAAGCGCAGGATTGCTTCAGGCCCTATTCTGGTCCCGGGCGGCAGGCTGAGCCTGTGGTTAATTCTTCTTCCTGATGGGAAAATAGAGTGACCTGTGCCTGTCCCATCACCTACAGCTAGTCTCTCATTGGTTCCCCCTCTTCCCGTTCATCCTCAGGACAAATTGCAACCTGTACGGAACAGGAGGTTAAAGGTGCTGATTCTCCAAGGAGGGAGATTGCTAGTAAAGCGGCTGGAATGGCGAACCCGAGCACAAGGAGATGAGAAATGAGGTGCGTTTTGGAAACCTTTCCCGATCACACGGTGTACCAATTTCTGGGTTTCTCATGCATGTTTTCGATGTAGGAAGATGCCCTTGAACCTGGAGATTTGGGACCCATGGGATGGGTACCACGCAGTATTACTTTAAAGGGTCTGCGTTTCCTCACCCAACCTCACCAAACCTCTCAGCCCCAAGAGTGTCCACCCTTATGTCTCAATCAGCTGTGGGTCTAGATATGGTCAATCCAGGTGGCATCACAGCCCCTGAACGAATTTTGTAAGAATTTCTCTCTCTTTCACTGTCTTTGTTTCACGGGTTTTTAAAAGTAATTGATTTTTATAATGGGGTTTAGCTGCTTTTCACTGCTGTGTTTATGCCGCTTTACACCCACTTGACTCACTTACAGAGAGATATCAATACATAGGTTTTAAGATTCTTACCAGTCAGATATATTCTTGGGCGGTGAATAGGGGGTTTTGAGTCCAATTCACTGAGCAAGGAGTAGGTCTTGTCTATTACATATTGGGTTTATGGAACGGTATCTGAGCTAATTTGAAACCCTTCTTTTATGCATCACCCCACCTCACCTTTCCCGTTAAGCAGCCATAGTGTGTTTTCTAAACGTGTGACTCTGTTCTGTTTTGTAATTCAGTTCAAGGGTAGCGGTTTTTTCATTCCCTCTATAAGTGATATCTTATGATAAGTGTCTTTTTCTGTGTGACTTATTTCACTTAGAATCGTCGTACCTAAATCCACTCATCATGCTGCTACTAGCCTTATGACGTTGATTTCATGGCTGAGTGAGATTCCATTGTACATAAGGACCACAACTTCTTTATCCATTTTTCTCTTTCCTGGGATATTTAAGGTGTAACGAAGTGGAGGTTCTTGTCAACAGAGCAGCCCTAAACTTTGGGGTGCCTGTGTCTTGCTGATTTTTAGTTTTCCCAATTTATACGCCCATGAGTGGAAGTGCCCTATGCTCTCTAAGCTGAGTTTTTTAGATGTTTCAGGACACACCGTACACTTCTCCAGAGTGGCTGTTGGCAATTTACATCCCGCCCATCAGCGTAGCCAGGCTCCCGTTTCTCCATGGCCTGTCCTGCATTTCTGCTTTTGACACTTTATTCAGCATGGCCCTTTTGACCGATGGGAAGCGAGACTTCTTTGTAGCGCTGATTTGCCTTTCCAGGTTGCTTGGTTGGCCAAAAAGGGCGGATGCGTTTTTTCCTGAATATATTCAGGAAAAAACGCATCCGCCCTTTTTGGCCAAGGGCATCATTGTCGAGGTTTTGCCGCTTTTCCTGTTCTTTAAAGGCGATTTGAATCTCCCTCCTGAAATCTGTTTCCTGCAATTCTGCCTTGCTTTCAAATCCTCTTCGTTGCCTTCCCTCAATATATTTGTGGACGAGAGTTATCATTTATAAGTCTGCAGGTTTGTGAATGGCAGTGCCCCTGAGCTCCATTTTTCAACTTGCTTTCTTGGGAGCTGGCCGCAAAAGCGCAGGATTGCTTCAGGCCCTATTCTGGTCCCGGGCGGCAGGCTGAGCCTGTGGTTAATTCTTCTTCCTGATGGGAAAATAGAGTGACCTGTGCCTGTCCCATCACCTACAGCTAGTCTCTCATTGGTTCCCCCTCTTCCCGTTCATCCTCAGGACAAATTGCAACCTGTACGGAACAGGAGGTTAAAGGTGCTGATTCTCCAAGGAGGGAGATTGCTAGTAAAGCGGCTGGAATGGCGAACCCGAGCACAAGGAGATGAGAAATGAGGTGCGTTTTGGAAACCTTTCCCGATCACACGGTGTACCAATTTCTGGGTTTCTCATGCATGTTTTCGATGTAGGAAGATGCCCTTGAACCTGGAGATTTGGGACCCATGGGATGGGTACCACGCAGTATTACTTTAAAGGGTCTGCGTTTCCTCACCCAACCTCACCAAACCTCTCAGCCCCAAGAGTGTCCACCCTTATGTCTCAATCAGCTGTGGGTCTAGATATGGTCAATCCAGGTGGCATCACAGCCCCTGAACGAATTTTGTAAGAATTTCTCTCTCTTTCACTGTCTTTGTTTCACGGGTTTTTAAAAGTAATTGATTTTTATAATGGGGTTTAGCTGATTTTCACTGCTGTGTTTATGCCGCTTTACACCCACTTGACTCACTTACAGAGAGATATCAATACATAGGTTTTAAGATTCTTACCAGTCAGATATATTCTTGGGCGGTGAATAGGGGGTTTTGAGTCCAATTCACTGAGCAAGGAGTAGGTCTTGTCTATTACATATTGGGTTTATGGAACGGTATCTGAGCTAATTTGAAACCCTTCTTTTATGCATCACCCCACCTCACCTTTCCCGTTAAGCAGCCATAGTGTGTTTTCTAAACGTGTGACTCTGTTCTGTTTTGTAATTCAGTTCAAGGGTAGCGGTTTTTTCATTCCCTCTATAAGTGATATCTTATGATAAGTGTCTTTTTCTGTGTGACTTATTTCACTTAGAATCGTCGTACCTAAATCCACTCATCATGCTGCTACTAGCCTTATGACGTTGATTTCATGGCTGAGTGAGATTCCATTGTACATAAGGACCACAACTTCTTTATCCATTTTTCTCTTTCCTGGGATATTTAAGGTGTAACGAAGTGGAGGTTCTTGTCAACAGAGCAGCCCTAAACTTTGGGGTGCCTGTGTCTTGCTGATTTTTAGTTTTCCCAATTTATACGCCCATGAGTGGAAGTGCCCTATGCTCTCTAAGCTGAGTTTTTTAGATGTTTCAGGACACACCGTACACTTCTCCAGAGTGGCTGTTGGCAATTTACATCCCGCCCATCAGCGTAGCCAGGCTCCCGTTTCTCCATGGCCTGTCCTGCATTTCTGCTTTTGACACTTTATTCAGCATGGCCCTTTTGACCGATGGGAAGCGAGACTTCTTTGTAGCGCTGATTTGCCTTTCCAGGTTGCTTGGTTGGCCAAAAAGGGCGGATGCGTTTTTTCCTGAATATATTCAGGAAAAAACGCATCCGCCCTTTTTGGCCAAGGGCATCATTGTCGAGGTTTTGCCGCTTTTCCTGTTCTTTAAAGGCAATTCGAATCTCCCTCCTGAAATCTGTTTCCTGCAATTCTGCCTTGCTTTCAAATCCTCTTCGTTGCCTTCCCTCAATATATTTGTGGACGAGAGTTATCATTTATAAGTCTGCAGGTTTGTGAATGGCAGTGCCCCTGAGCTCCATTTTTCAACTTGCTTTCTTGGGAGCTGGCCGCAAAAGCGCAGGATTGCTTCAGGCCCTATTCTGGTCCCGGGCGGCAGGCTGAGCCTGTGGTTAATTCTTCTTCCTGATGGGAAAATAGAGTGACCTGTGCCTGTCCCATCACCTACAGCTAGTCTCTCATTGGTTCCCCCTCTTCCCGTTCATCCTCAGGACAAATTGCAACCTGTACGGAACAGGAGGTTAAAGGTGCTGATTCTCCAAGGAGGGAGATTGCTAGTAAAGCGGCTGGAATGGCGAACCCGAGCACAAGGAGATGAGAAATGAGGTGCGTTTTGGAAACCTTTCCCGATCACACGGTGTACCAATTTCTGGGTTTCTCATGCATGTTTTCGATGTAGGAAGATGCCCTTGAACCTGGAGATTTGGGACCCATGGGATGGGTACCACGCAGTATTACTTTAAAGGGTCTGCGTTTCCTCACCCAACCTCACCAAACCTCTCAGCCCCAAGAGTGTCCACCCTTATGTCTCAATCAGCTGTGGGTCTAGATATGGTCAATCCAGGTGGCATCACAGCCCCTGAACGAATTTTGTAAGAATTTCTCTCTCTTTCACTGTCTTTGTTTCACGGGTTTTTAAAAGTAATTGATTTTTATAATGGGGTTTAGCTGCTTTTCACTGCTGTGTTTATGCCGCTTTACACCCACTTGACTCACTTACAGAGAGATATCAATACATAGGTTTTAAGATTCTTACCAGTCAGATATATTCTTGGGCGGTGAATAGGGGGTTTTGAGTCCAATTCACTGAGCAAGGAGTAGGTCTTGTCTATTACATATTGGGTTTATGGAACGGTATCTGAGCTAATTTGAAACCCTTCTTTTATGCATCACCCCACCTCACCTTTCCCGTTAAGCAGCCATAGTGTGTTTTCTAAACGTGTGACTCTGTTCTGTTTTGTAATTCAGTTCAAGGGTAGCGGTTTTTTCATTCCCTCTATAAGTGATATCTTATGATAAGTGTCTTTTTCTGTGTGACTTATTTCACTTAGAATCGTCGTACCTAAATCCACTCATCATGCTGCTACTAGCCTTATGACGTTGATTTCATGGCTGAGTGAGATTCCATTGTACATAAGGACCACAACTTCTTTATCCATTTTTCTCTTTCCTGGGATATTTAAGGTGTAACGAAGTGGAGGTTCTTGTCAACAGAGCAGCCCTAAACTTTGGGGTGCCTGTGTCTTGCTGATTTTTAGTTTTCCCAATTTATACGCCCATGAGTGGAAGTGCCCTATGCTCTCTAAGCTGAGTTTTTTAGATGTTTCAGGACACACCGTACACTTCTCCAGAGTGGCTGTTGGCAATTTACATCCCGCCCATCAGCGTAGCCAGGCTCCCGTTTCTCCATGGCCTGTCCTGCATTTCTGCTTTTGACACTTTATTCAGCATGGCCCTTTTGACCGATGGGAAGCGAGACTTCTTTGTAGCGCTGATTTGCCTTTCCAGGTTGCTTGGTTGGCCAAAAAGGGCGGATGCGTTTTTTCCTGAATATATTCAGGAAAAAACGCATCCGCCCTTTTTGGCCAAGGGCATCATTGTCGAGGTTTTGCCGCTTTTCCTGTTCTTTAAAGGCGATTTGAATCTCCCTCCTGAAATCTGTTTCCTGCAATTCTGCCTTGCTTTCAAATCCTCTTCGTTGCCTTCCCTCAATATATTTGTGGACGAGAGTTATCATTTATAAGTCTGCAGGTTTGTGAATGGCAGTGCCCCTGAGCTCCATTTTTCAACTTGCTTTCTTGGGAGCTGGCCGCAAAAGCGCAGGATTGCTTCAGGCCCTATTCTGGTCCCGGGCGGCAGGCTGAGCCTGTGGTTAATTCTTCTTCCTGATGGGAAAATAGAGTGACCTGTGCCTGTCCCATCACCTACAGCTAGTCTCTCATTGGTTCCCCCTCTTCCCGTTCATCCTCAGGACAAATTGCAACCTGTACGGAACAGGAGGTTAAAGGTGCTGATTCTCCAAGGAGGGAGATTGCTAGTAAAGCGGCTGGAATGGCGAACCCGAGCACAAGGAGATGAGAAATGAGGTGCGTTTTGGAAACCTTTCCCGATCACACGGTGTACCAATTTCTGGGTTTCTCATGCATGTTTTCGATGTAGGAAGATGCCCTTGAACCTGGAGATTTGGGACCCATGGGATGGGTACCACGCAGTATTACTTTAAAGGGTCTGCGTTTCCTCACCCAACCTCACCAAACCTCTCAGCCCCAAGAGTGTCCACCCTTATGTCTCAATCAGCTGTGGGTCTAGATATGGTCAATCCAGGTGGCATCACAGCCCCTGAACGAATTTTGTAAGAATTTCTCTCTCTTTCACTGTCTTTGTTTCACGGGTTTTTAAAAGTAATTGATTTTTATAATGGGGTTTAGCTGATTTTCACTGCTGTGTTTATGCCGCTTTACACCCACTTGACTCACTTACAGAGAGATATCAATACATAGGTTTTAAGATTCTTACCAGTCAGATATATTCTTGGGCGGTGAATAGGGGGTTTTGAGTCCAATTCACTGAGCAAGGAGTAGGTCTTGTCTATTACATATTGGGTTTATGGAACGGTATCTGAGCTAATTTGAAACCCTTCTTTTATGCATCACCCCACCTCACCTTTCCCGTTAAGCAGCCATAGTGTGTTTTCTAAACGTGTGACTCTGTTCTGTTTTGTAATTCAGTTCAAGGGTAGCGGTTTTTTCATTCCCTCTATAAGTGATATCTTATGATAAGTGTCTTTTTCTGTGTGACTTATTTCACTTAGAATCGTCGTACCTAAATCCACTCATCATGCTGCTACTAGCCTTATGACGTTGATTTCATGGCTGAGTGATATTCCATTGTACATAAGGACCACAACTTCTTTATCCATTTTTCTCTTTCCTGGGATATTTAAGGTGTAACGAAGTGGAGGTTCTTGTCAACAGAGCAGCCCTAAACTTTGGGGTGCCTGTGTCTTGCTGATTTTTAGTTTTCCCAATTTATACGCCCATGAGTGGAAGTGCCCTATGCTCTCTAAGCTGAGTTTTTTAGATGTTTCAGGACACACCGTACACTTCTCCAGAGTGGCTGTTGACAATTTACATCCCGCCCATCAGCGTAGCCAGGCTCCCGTTTCTCCATGGCCTGTCCTGCATTTCTGGTTTTGACACTTTATTCAGCATGGCCCTTTTGACCGATGGGAAGCGAGACTTCTTTGTAGCACTGATTTGCCTTTCCAGGTTGCTTGGTTGGCCAAAAAGGGCGGATGCATTTTTTCCTGAATATATTCAGGAAAAAACGCATCCGCCCTTTTTGGCCAAGGGCATCATTGTCGAGGTTTTGCCGCTTTTCCTGTTCTTTAAAGGCGATTTGAATCTCCCTCCTGAAATCTGTTTCCTGCAATTCTGCCTTGCTTTCAAATCCTCTTCGTTGCCTTCCCTCAATATATTTGTGGACGAGAGTTATCATTTATAAGTCTGCAGGTTTGTGAATGGCAGTGCCCCTGAGCTCCATTTTTCAACTTGCTTTCTTGGGAGCTGGCCGCAAAAGCGCAGGATTGCTTCAGGCCCTATTCTGGTCCCGGGCGGCAGGCTGAGCCTGTGGTTAATTCTTCTTCCTGATGGGAAAATAGAGTGACCTGTGCCTGTCCCATCACCTACAGCTAGTCTCTCATTGGTTCCCCCTCTTCCCGTTCATCCTCAGGACAAATTGCAACCTGTACGGAACAGGAGGTTAAAGGTGCTGATTCTCCAAGGAGGGAGATTGCTAGTAAAGCGGCTGGAATGGCGAACCCGAGCACAAGGAGATGAGAAATGAGGTGCGTTTTGGAAACCTTTCCCGATCACACGGTGTACCAATTTCTGGGTTTCTCATGCATGTTTTCGATGTAGGAAGATGCCCTTGAACCTGGAGATTTGGGACCCATGGGATGGGTACCACGCAGTATTACTTTAAAGGGTCTGCGTTTCCTCACCCAACCTCACCAAACCTCTCAGCCCCAAGAGTGTCCACCCTTATGTCTCAATCAGCTGTGGGTCTAGATATGGTCAATCCAGGTGGCATCACAGCCCCTGAACGAATTTTGTAAGAATTTCTCTCTCTTTCACTGTCTTTGTTTCACGGGTTTTTAAAAGTAATTGATTTTTATAATGGGGTTTAGCTGATTTTCACTGCTGTGTTTATGCCGCTTTACACCCACTTGACTCACTTACAGAGAGATATCAATACATAGGTTTTAAGATTCTTACCAGTCAGATATATTCTTGGGCGGTGAATAGGGGGTTTTGAGTCCAATTCACTGAGCAAGGAGTAGGTCTTGTCTATTACATATTGGGTTTATGGAACGGTATCTGAGCTAATTTGAAACCCTTCTTTTATGCATCACCCCACCTCACCTTTCCCGTTAAGCAGCCATAGTGTGTTTTCTAAACGTGTGACTCTGTTCTGTTTTGTAATTCAGTTCAAGGGTAGCGGTTTTTTCATTCCCTCTATAAGTGATATCTTATGATAAGTGTCTTTTTCTGTGTGACTTATTTCACTTAGAATCGTCGTACCTAAATCCACTCATCATGCTGCTACTAGCCTTATGACGTTGATTTCATGGCTGAGTGATATTCCATTGTACATAAGGACCACAACTTCTTTATCCATTTTTCTCTTTCCTGGGATATTTAAGGTGTAACGAAGTGGAGGTTCTTGTCAACAGAGCAGCCCTAAACTTTGGGGTGCCTGTGTCTTGCTGATTTTTAGTTTTCCCAATTTATACGCCCATGAGTGGAAGTGCCCTATGCTCTCTAAGCTGAGTTTTTTAGATGTTTCAGGACACACCGTACACTTCTCCAGAGTGGCTGTTGACAATTTACATCCCGCCCATCAGCGTAGCCAGGCTCCCGTTTCTCCATGGCCTGTCCTGCATTTCTGGTTTTGACACTTTATTCAGCATGGCCCTTTTGACCGATGGGAAGCGAGACTTCTTTGTAGCGCTGATTTGCCTTTCCAGGTTGCTTGGTTGGCCAAAAAGGGCGGATGCGTTTTTTCCTGAATATATTCAGGAAAAAACGCATCCGCCCTTTTTGGCCAAGGGCATCATTGTCGAGGTTTTGCCGCTTTTCCTGTTCTTTAAAGGCGATTCGAATCTCCCTCCTGAAATCTGTTTCCTGCAATTCTGCCTTGCTTTCAAATCCTCTTCGTTGCCTTCCCTCAATATATTTGTGGACGAGAGTTATCATTTATAAGTCTGCAGGTTTGTGAATGGCAGTGCCCCTGAGCTCCATTTTTCAACTTGCTTTCTTGGGAGCTGGCCGCAAAAGCGCAGGATTGCTTCAGGCCCTATTCTGGTCCCGGGCGGCAGGCTGAACCTGTGGTTAATTCTTCTTCCTGATGGGAAAATAGAGTGACCTGTGCCTGTCCCATCACCTACAGCTAGTCTCTCATTGGTTCCCCGTCTTCCCGTTCATCCTCAGGACAAATTGCAACCTGTACGGAACAGGAGGTTAAAGGTGCTGATTCTCCAAGGAGGGAGATTGCTAGTAAAGCGGCTGGAATGGCGAACCCGAGCACAAGGAGATGAGAAATGAGGTGCGTTTTGGAAACCTTTCCCGATCACACGGTGTACCAATTTCTGGGTTTCTCATGCATGTTTTCGATGTAGGAAGATGCCCTTGAACCTGGAGATTTGGGACCCATGGGATGGGTACCACGCAGTATTACTTTAAAGGGTCTGCGTTTCCTCACCCAACCTCACCAAACCTCTCAGCCCCAAGAGTGTCCACCCTTATGTCTCAATCAGCTGTGGGTCTAGATATGGTCAATCCAGGTGGCATCACAGCCCCTGAACGAATTTTGTAAGAATTTCTCTCTCTTTCACTGTCTTTGTTTCACGGGTTTTTAAAAGTAATTGATTTTTATAATGGGGTTTAGCTGCTTTTCACTGCTGTGTTTATGCCGCTTTACACCCACTTGACTCACTTACAGAGAGATATCAATACATAGGTTTTAAGATTCTTACCAGTCAGATATATTCTTGGGCGGTGAATAGGGGGTTTTGAGTCCAATTCACTGAGCAAGGAGTAGGTCTTGTCTATTACATATTGGGTTTATGGAACGGTATCTGAGCTAATTTGAAACCCTTCTTTTATGCATCACCCCACCTCACCTTTCCCGTTAAGCAGCCATAGTGTGTTTTCTAAACGTGTGACTCTGTTCTGTTTTGTAATTCAGTTCAAGGGTAGCGGTTTTTTCATTCCCTCTATAAGTGATATCTTATGATAAGTGTCTTTTTCTGTGTGACTTATTTCACTTAGAATCGTCGTACCTAAATCCACTCATCATGCTGCTACGAGCCTTATGACGTTGATTTCATGGCTGAGTGAGATTCCATTGTACATAAGGACCACAACTTCTTTATCCATTTTTCTCTTTCCTGGGATATTTAAGGTGTAACGAAGTGGAGGTTCTTGTCAACAGAGCAGCCCTAAACTTTGGGGTGCCTGTGTCTTGCTGATTTTTAGTTTTCCCAATTTATACGCCCATGAGTGGAAGTGCCCTATGCTCTCTAAGCTGAGTTTTTTAGATGTTTCAGGACACACCGTACACTTCTCCAGAGTGGCTGTTGGCAATTTACAACCCGCCCATCAGTGTAGCCAGGCTCCCGTTTCTCCATGGCCTGTCCTGCATTTCTGGTTTTGACACTTTATTCAGCATGGCCCTTTTGACCGATGGGAAGCGAGACTTCTTTGTAGCGCTGATTTGCCTTTCCAGGTTGCTTGGTTGGCCAAAAAGGGCGGATGCGTTTTTTCCTGAATATATTCAGGAAAAAACGCATCCGCCCTTTTTGGCCAAGGGCATCATTGTCGAGGTTTTGCCGCTTTTCCTGTTCTTTAAAGGCGATTCGAATCTCCCTCCTGAAATCTGTTTCCTGCAATTCTGCCTTGCTTTCAAATCCTCTTCGTTGCCTTCCCTCAATATATTTGTGGACGAGAGTTATCATTTATAAGTCTGCAGGTTTGTGAATGGCAGTGCCCCTGAGCTCCATTTTTCAACTTGCTTTCTTGGGAGCTGGCCGCAAAAGCGCAGGATTGCTTCAGGCCCTATTCTGGTCCCGGGCGGCAGGCTGAGCCTGTGGTTAATTCTTCTTCCTGATGGGAAAATAGAGTGACCTGTGCCTGTCCCATCACCTACAGCTAGTCTCTCATTGGTTCCCCCTCTTCCCGTTCATCCTCAGGACAAATTGCAACCTGTACGGAACAGGAGGTTAAAGGTGCTGATTCTCCAAGGAGGGAGATTGCTAGTAAAGCGGCTGGAATGGCGAACCCGAGCACAAGGAGATGAGAAATGAGGTGCGTTTTGGAAACCTTTCCCGATCACACGGTGTACCAATTTCTGGGTTTCTCATGCATGTTTTCGATGTAGGAAGATGCCCTTGAACCTGGAGATTTGGGACCCATGGGATGGGTACCACGCAGTATTACTTTAAAGGGTCTGCGTTTCCTCACCCAACCTCACCAAACCTCTCAGCCCCAAGAGTGTCCACCCTTATGTCTCAATCAGCTGTGGGTCTAGATATGGTCAATCCAGGTGGCATCACAGCCCCTGAACGAATTTTGTAAGAATTTCTCTCTCTTTCACTGTCTTTGTTTCACGGGTTTTTAAAAGTAATTGATTTTTATAATGGGGTTTAGCTGCTTTTCACTGCTGTGTTTATGCCGCTTTACACCCACTTGACTCACTTACAGAGAGATATCAATACATAGGTTTTAAGATTCTTACCAGTCAGATATATTCTTGGGCGGTGAATAGGGGGTTTTGAGTCCAATTCACTGAGCAAGGAGTAGGTCTTGTCTATTACATATTGGGTTTATGGAACGGTATCTGAGCTAATTTGAAACCCTTCTTTTATGCATCACCCCACCTCACCTTTCCCGTTAAGCAGCCATAGTGTGTTTTCTAAACGTGTGACTCTGTTCTGTTTTGTAATTCAGTTCAAGGGTAGCGGTTTTTTCATTCCCTCTATAAGTGATATCTTATGATAAGTGTCTTTTTCTGTGTGACTTATTTCACTTAGAATCGTCGTACCTAAATCCACTCATCATGCTGCTACTAGCCTTATGACGTTGATTTCATGGCTGAGTGAGATTCCATTGTACATAAGGACCACAACTTCTTTATCCATTTTTCTCTTTCCTGGGATATTTAAGGTGTAACGAAGTGGAGGTTCTTGTCAACAGAGCAGCCCTAAACTTTGGGGTGCCTGTGTCTTGCTGATTTTTAGTTTTCCCAATTTATACGCCCATGAGTGGAAGTGCCCTATGCTCTCTAAGCTGAGTTTTTTAGATGTTTCAGGACACACCGTACACTTCTCCAGAGTGGCTGTTGGCAATTTACATCCCGCCCATCAGCGTAGCCAGGCTCCCGTTTCTCCATGGCCTGTCCTGCATTTCTGCTTTTGACACTTTATTCAGCATGGCCCTTTTGACCGATGGGAAGCGAGACTTCTTTGTAGCGCTGATTTGCCTTTCCAGGTTGCTTGGTTGGCCAAAAAGGGCGGATGCGTTTTTTCCTGAATATATTCAGGAAAAAACGCATCCGCCCTTTTTGGCCAAGGGCATCATTGTCGAGGTTTTGCCGCTTTTCCTGTTCTTTAAAGGCGATTTGAATCTCCCTCCTGAAATCTGTTTCCTGCAATTCTGCCTTGCTTTCAAATCCTCTTCGTTGCCTTCCCTCAATATATTTGTGGACGAGAGTTATCATTTATAAGTCTGCAGGTTTGTGAATGGCAGTGCCCCTGAGCTCCATTTTTCAACTTGCTTTCTTGGGAGCTGGCCGCAAAAGCGCAGGATTGCTTCAGGCCCTATTCTGGTCCCGGGCGGCAGGCTGAGCCTGTGGTTAATTCTTCTTCCTGATGGGAAAATAGAGTGACCTGTGCCTGTCCCATCACCTACAGCTAGTCTCTCATTGGTTCCCCCTCTTCCCGTTCATCCTCAGGACAAATTGCAACCTGTACGGAACAGGAGGTTAAAGGTGCTGATTCTCCAAGGAGGGAGATTGCTAGTAAAGCGGCTGGAATGGCGAACCCGAGCACAAGGAGATGAGAAATGAGGTGCGTTTTGGAAACCTTTCCCGATCACACGGTGTACCAATTTCTGGGTTTCTCATGCATGTTTTCGATGTAGGAAGATGCCCTTGAACCTGGAGATTTGGGACCCATGGGATGGGTACCACGCAGTATTACTTTAAAGGGTCTGCGTTTCCTCACCCAACCTCACCAAACCTCTCAGCCCCAAGAGTGTCCACCCTTATGTCTCAATCAGCTGTGGGTCTAGATATGGTCAATCCAGGTGGCATCACAGCCCCTGAACGAATTTTGTAAGAATTTCTCTCTCTTTCACTGTCTTTGTTTCACGGGTTTTTAAAAGTAATTGATTTTTATAATGGGGTTTAGCTGCTTTTCACTGCTGTGTTTATGCCGCTTTACACCCACTTGACTCACTTACAGAGAGATATCAATACATAGGTTTTAAGATTCTTACCAGTCAGATATATTCTTGGGCGGTGAATAGGGGGTTTTGAGTCCAATTCACTGAGCAAGGAGTAGGTCTTGTCTATTACATATTGGGTTTATGGAACGGTATCTGAGCTAATTTGAAACCCTTCTTTTATGCATCACCCCACCTCACCTTTCCCGTTAAGCAGCCATAGTGTGTTTTCTAAACGTGTGACTCTGTTCTGTTTTGTAATTCAGTTCAAGGGTAGCGGTTTTTTCATTCCCTCTATAAGTGATATCTTATGATAAGTGTCTTTTTCTGTGTGACTTATTTCACTTAGAATCGTCGTACCTAAATCCACTCATCATGCTGCTACTAGCCTTATGACGTTGATTTCATGGCTGAGTGAGATTCCATTGTACATAAGGACCACAACTTCTTTATCCATTTTTCTCTTTCCTGGGATATTTAAGGTGTAACGAAGTGGAGGTTCTTGTCAACAGAGCAGCCCTAAACTTTGGGGTGCCTGTGTCTTGCTGATTTTTAGTTTTCCCAATTTATACGCCCATGAGTGGAAGTGCCCTATGCTCTCTAAGCTGAGTTTTTTAGATGTTTCAGGACACACCGTACACTTCTCCAGAGTGGCTGTTGGCAATTTACATCCCGCCCATCAGCGTAGCCAGGCTCCCGTTTCTCCATGGCCTGTCCTGCATTTCTGCTTTTGACACTTTATTCAGCATGGCCCTTTTGACCGATGGGAAGCGAGACTTCTTTGTAGCGCTGATTTGCCTTTCCAGGTTGCTTGGTTGGCCAAAAAGGGCGGATGCGTTTTTTCCTGAATATATTCAGGAAAAAACGCATCCGCCCTTTTTGGCCAAGGGCATCATTGTCGAGGTTTTGCCGCTTTTCCTGTTCTTTAAAGGCGATTTGAATCTCCCTCCTGAAATCTGTTTCCTGCAATTCTGCCTTGCTTTCAAATCCTCTTCGTTGCCTTCCCTCAATATATTTGTGGACGAGAGTTATCATTTATAAGTCTGCAGGTTTGTGAATGGCAGTGCCCCTGAGCTCCATTTTTCAACTTGCTTTCTTGGGAGCTGGCCGCAAAAGCGCAGGATTGCTTCAGGCCCTATTCTGGTCCCGGGCGGCAGGCTGAGCCTGTGGTTAATTCTTCTTCCTGATGGGAAAATAGAGTGACCTGTGCCTGTCCCATCACCTACAGCTAGTCTCTCATTGGTTCCCCCTCTTCCCGTTCATCCTCAGGACAAATTGCAACCTGTACGGAACAGGAGGTTAAAGGTGCTGATTCTCCAAGGAGGGAGATTGCTAGTAAAGCGGCTGGAATGGCGAACCCGAGCACAAGGAGATGAGAAATGAGGTGCGTTTTGGAAACCTTTCCCGATCACACGGTGTACCAATTTCTGGGTTTCTCATGCATGTTTTCGATGTAGGAAGATGCCCTTGAACCTGGAGATTTGGGACCCATGGGATGGGTACCACGCAGTATTACTTTAAAGGGTCTGCGTTTCCTCACCCAACCTCACCAAACCTCTCAGCCCCAAGAGTGTCCACCCTTATGTCTCAATCAGCTGTGGGTCTAGATATGGTCAATCCAGGTGGCATCACAGCCCCTGAACGAATTTTGTAAGAATTTCTCTCTCTTTCACTGTCTTTGTTTCACGGGTTTTTAAAAGTAATTGATTTTTATAATGGGGTTTAGCTGCTTTTCACTGCTGTGTTTATGCCGCTTTACACCCACTTGACTCACTTACAGAGAGATATCAATACATAGGTTTTAAGATTCTTACCAGTCAGATATATTCTTGGGCGGTGAATAGGGGGTTTTGAGTCCAATTCACTGAGCAAGGAGTAGGTCTTGTCTATTACATATTGGGTTTATGGAACGGTATCTGAGCTAATTTGAAACCCTTCTTTTATGCATCACCCCACCTCACCTTTCCCGTTAAGCAGCCATAGTGTGTTTTCTAAACGTGTGACTCTGTTCTGTTTTGTAATTCAGTTCAAGGGTAGCGGTTTTTTCATTCCCTCTATAAGTGATATCTTATGATAAGTGTCTTTTTCTGTGTGACTTATTTCACTTAGAATCGTCGTACCTAAATCCACTCATCATGCTGCTACTAGCCTTATGACGTTGATTTCATGGCTGAGTGAGATTCCATTGTACATAAGGACCACAACTTCTTTATCCATTTTTCTCTTTCCTGGGATATTTAAGGTGTAACGAAGTGGAGGTTCTTGTCAACAGAGCAGCCCTAAACTTTGGGGTGCCTGTGTCTTGCTGATTTTTAGTTTTCCCAATTTATACGCCCATGAGTGGAAGTGCCCTATGCTCTCTAAGCTGAGTTTTTTAGATGTTTCAGGACACACCGTACACTTCTCCAGAGTGGCTGTTGGCAATTTACATCCCGCCCATCAGCGTAGCCAGGCTCCCGTTTCTCCATGGCCTGTCCTGCATTTCTGCTTTTGACACTTTATTCAGCATGGCCCTTTTGACCGATGGGAAGCGAGACTTCTTTGTAGCGCTGATTTGCCTTTCCAGGTTGCTTGGTTGGCCAAAAAGGGCGGATGCGTTTTTTCCTGAATATATTCAGGAAAAAACGCATCCGCCCTTTTTGGCCAAGGGCATCATTGTCGAGGTTTTGCCGCTTTTCCTGTTCTTTAAAGGCGATTTGAATCTCCCTCCTGAAATCTGTTTCCTGCAATTCTGCCTTGCTTTCAAATCCTCTTCGTTGCCTTCCCTCAATATATTTGTGGACGAGAGTTATCATTTATAAGTCTGCAGGTTTGTGAATGGCAGTGCCCCTGAGCTCCATTTTTCAACTTGCTTTCTTGGGAGCTGGCCGCAAAAGCGCAGGATTGCTTCAGGCCCTATTCTGGTCCCGGGCGGCAGGCTGAGCCTGTGGTTAATTCTTCTTCCTGATGGGAAAATAGAGTGACCTGTGCCTGTCCCATCACCTACAGCTAGTCTCTCATTGGTTCCCCCTCTTCCCGTTCATCCTCAGGACAAATTGCAACCTGTACGGAACAGGAGGTTAAAGGTGCTGATTCTCCAAGGAGGGAGATTGCTAGTAAAGCGGCTGGAATGGCGAACCCGAGCACAAGGAGATGAGAAATGAGGTGCGTTTTGGAAACCTTTCCCGATCACACGGTGTACCAATTTCTGGGTTTCTCATGCATGTTTTCGATGTAGGAAGATGCCCTTGAACCTGGAGATTTGGGACCCATGGGATGGGTACCACGCAGTATTACTTTAAAGGGTCTGCGTTTCCTCACCCAACCTCACCAAACCTCTCAGCCCCAAGAGTGTCCACCCTTATGTCTCAATCAGCTGTGGGTCTAGATATGGTCAATCCAGGTGGCATCACAGCCCCTGAACGAATTTTGTAAGAATTTCTCTCTCTTTCACTGTCTTTGTTTCACGGGTTTTTAAAAGTAATTGATTTTTATAATGGGGTTTAGCTGCTTTTCACTGCTGTGTTTATGCCGCTTTACATCCACTTGACTCACTTACAGAGAGATATCAATACATAGGTTTTAAGATTCTTACCAGTCAGATATATTCTTGGGCGGTGAATAGGGGGTTTTGAGTCCAATTCACTGAGCAAGGAGTAGGTCTTGTCTATTACATATTGGGTTTATGGAACGGTATCTGAGCTAATTTGAAACCCTTCTTTTATGCATCACCCCACCTCACCTTTCCCGTTAAGCAGCCATAGTGTGTTTTCTAAACGTGTGACTCTGTTCTGTTTTGTAATTCAGTTCAAGGGTAGCGGTTTTTTCATTCCCTCTATAAGTGATATCTTATGATAAGTGTCTTTTTCTGTGTGACTTATTTCACTTAGAATCGTCGTACCTAAATCCACTCATCATGCTGCTACTAGCCTTATGACGTTGATTTCATGGCTGAGTGAGATTCCATTGTACATAAGGACCACAACTTCTTTATCCATTTTTCTCTTTCCTGGGATATTTAAGGTGTAACGAAGTGGAGGTTCTTGTCAACAGAGCAGCCCTAAACTTTGGGGTGCCTGTGTCTTGCTGATTTTTAGTTTTCCCAATTTATACGCCCATGAGTGGAAGTGCCCTATGCTCTCTAAGCTGAGTTTTTTAGATGTTTCAGGACACACCGTACACTTCTCCAGAGTGGCTGTTGGCAATTTACATCCCGCCCATCAGCGTAGCCAGGCTCCCGTTTCTCCATGGCCTGTCCTGCATTTCTGCTTTTGACACTTTATTCAGCATGGCCCTTTTGACCGATGGGAAGCGAGACTTCTTTGTAGCGCTGATTTGCCTTTCCAGGTTGCTTGGTTGGCCAAAAAGGGCGGATGCGTTTTTTCCTGAATATATTCAGGAAAAAACGCATCCGCCCTTTTTGGCCAAGGGCATCATTGTCGAGGTTTTGCCGCTTTTCCTGTTCTTTAAAGGCGATTTGAATCTCCCTCCTGAAATCTGTTTCCTGCAATTCTGCCTTGCTTTCAAATCCTCTTCGTTGCCTTCCCTCAATATATTTGTGGACGAGAGTTATCATTTATAAGTCTGCAGGTTTGTGAATGGCAGTGCCCCTGAGCTCCATTTTTCAACTTGCTTTCTTGGGAGCTGGCCGCAAAAGCGCAGGATTGCTTCAGGCCCTATTCTGGTCCCGGGCGGCAGGCTGAGCCTGTGGTTAATTCTTCTTCCTGATGGGAAAATAGAGTGACCTGTGCCTGTCCCATCACCTACAGCTAGTCTCTCATTGGTTCCCCCTCTTCCCGTTCATCCTCAGGACAAATTGCAACCTGTACGGAACAGGAGGTTAAAGGTGCTGATTCTCCAAGGAGGGAGATTGCTAGTAAAGCGGCTGGAATGGCGAACCCGAGCACAAGGAGATGAGAAATGAGGTGCGTTTTGGAAACCTTTCCCGATCACACGGTGTACCAATTTCTGGGTTTCTCATGCATGTTTTCGATGTAGGAAGATGCCCTTGAACCTGGAGATTTGGGACCCATGGGATGGGTACCACGCAGTATTACTTTAAAGGGTCTGCGTTTCCTCACCCAACCTCACCAAACCTCTCAGCCCCAAGAGTGTCCACCCTTATGTCTCAATCAGCTGTGGGTCTAGATATGGTCAATCCAGGTGGCATCACAGCCCCTGAACGAATTTTGTAAGAATTTCTCTCTCTTTCACTGTCTTTGTTTCACGGGTTTTTAAAAGTAATTGATTTTTATAATGGGGTTTAGCTGCTTTTCACTGCTGTGTTTATGCCGCTTTACACCCACTTGACTCACTTACAGAGAGATATCAATACATAGGTTTTAAGATTCTTACCAGTCAGATATATTCTTGGGCGGTGAATAGGGGGTTTTGAGTCCAATTCACTGAGCAAGGAGTAGGTCTTGTCTATTACATATTGGGTTTATGGAACGGTATCTGAGCTAATTTGAAACCCTTCTTTTATGCATCACCCCACCTCACCTTTCCCGTTAAGCAGCCATAGTGTGTTTTCTAAACGTGTGACTCTGTTCTGTTTTGTAATTCAGTTCAAGGGTAGCGGTTTTTTCATTCCCTCTATAAGTGATATCTTATGATAAGTGTCTTTTTCTGTGTGACTTATTTCACTTAGAATCGTCGTACCTAAATCCACTCATCATGCTGCTACTAGCCTTATGACGTTGATTTCATGGCTGAGTGAGATTCCATTGTACATAAGGACCACAACTTCTTTATCCATTTTTCTCTTTCCTGGGATATTTAAGGTGTAACGAAGTGGAGGTTCTTGTCAACAGAGCAGCCCTAAACTTTGGGGTGCCTGTGTCTTGCTGATTTTTAGTTTTCCCAATTTATACGCCCATGAGTGGAAGTGCCCTATGCTCTCTAAGCTGAGTTTTTTAGATGTTTCAGGACACACCGTACACTTCTCCAGAGTGGCTGTTGGCAATTTACATCCCGCCCATCAGCGTAGCCAGGCTCCCGTTTCTCCATGGCCTGTCCTGCATTTCTGCTTTTGACACTTTATTCAGCATGGCCCTTTTGACCGATGGGAAGCGAGACTTCTTTGTAGCGCTGATTTGCCTTTCCAGGTTGCTTGGTTGGCCAAAAAGGGCGGATGCGTTTTTTCCTGAATATATTCAGGAAAAAACGCATCCGCCCTTTTTGGCCAAGGGCATCATTGTCGAGGTTTTGCCGCTTTTCCTGTTCTTTAAAGGCGATTTGAATCTCCCTCCTGAAATCTGTTTCCTGCAATTCTGCCTTGCTTTCAAATCCTCTTCGTTGCCTTCCCTCAATATATTTGTGGACGAGAGTTATCATTTATAAGTCTGCAGGTTTGTGAATGGCAGTGCCCCTGAGCTCCATTTTTCAACTTGCTTTCTTGGGAGCTGGCCGCAAAAGCGCAGGATTGCTTCAGGCCCTATTCTGGTCCCGGGCGGCAGGCTGAGCCTGTGGTTAATTCTTCTTCCTGATGGGAAAATAGAGTGACCTGTGCCTGTCCCATCACCTACAGCTAGTCTCTCATTGGTTCCCCCTCTTCCCGTTCATCCTCAGGACAAATTGCAACCTGTACGGAACAGGAGGTTAAAGGTGCTGATTCTCCAAGGAGGGAGATTGCTAGTAAAGCGGCTGGAATGGCGAACCCGAGCACAAGGAGATGAGAAATGAGGTGCGTTTTGGAAACCTTTCCCGATCACACGGTGTACCAATTTCTGGGTTTCTCATGCATGTTTTCGATGTAGGAAGATGCCCTTGAACCTGGAGATTTGGGACCCATGGGATGGGTACCACGCAGTATTACTTTAAAGGGTCTGCGTTTCCTCACCCAACCTCACCAAACCTCTCAGCCCCAAGAGTGTCCACCCTTATGTCTCAATCAGCTGTGGGTCTAGATATGGTCAATCCAGGTGGCATCACAGCCCCTGAACGAATTTTGTAAGAATTTCTCTCTCTTTCACTGTCTTTGTTTCACGGGTTTTTAAAAGTAATTGATTTTTATAATGGGGTTTAGCTGCTTTTCACTGCTGTGTTTATGCCGCTTTACACCCACTTGACTCACTTACAGAGAGATATCAATACATAGGTTTTAAGATTCTTACCAGTCAGATATATTCTTGGGCGGTGAATAGGGGGTTTTGAGTCCAATTCACTGAGCAAGGAGTAGGTCTTGTCTATTACATATTGGGTTTATGGAACGGTATCTGAGCTAATTTGAAACCCTTCTTTTATGCATCACCCCACCTCACCTTTCCCGTTAAGCAGCCATAGTGTGTTTTCTAAACGTGTGACTCTGTTCTGTTTTGTAATTCAGTTCAAGGGTAGCGGTTTTTTCATTCCCTCTATAAGTGATATCTTATGATAAGTGTCTTTTTCTGTGTGACTTATTTCACTTAGAATCGTCGTACCTAAATCCACTCATCATGCTGCTACTAGCCTTATGACGTTGATTTCATGGCTGAGTGAGATTCCATTGTACATAAGGACCACAACTTCTTTATCCATTTTTCTCTTTCCTGGGATATTTAAGGTGTAACGAAGTGGAGGTTCTTGTCAACAGAGCAGCCCTAAACTTTGGGGTGCCTGTGTCTTGCTGATTTTTAGTTTTCCCAATTTATACGCCCATGAGTGGAAGTGCCCTATGCTCTCTAAGCTGAGTTTTTTAGATGTTTCAGGACACACCGTACACTTCTCCAGAGTGGCTGTTGGCAATTTACATCCCGCCCATCAGCGTAGCCAGGCTCCCGTTTCTCCATGGCCTGTCCTGCATTTCTGCTTTTGACACTTTATTCAGCATGGCCCTTTTGACCGATGGGAAGCGAGACTTCTTTGTAGCGCTGATTTGCCTTTCCAGGTTGCTTGGTTGGCCAAAAAGGGCGGATGCGTTTTTTCCTGAATATATTCAGGAAAAAACGCATCCGCCCTTTTTGGCCAAGGGCATCATTGTCGAGGTTTTGCCGCTTTTCCTGTTCTTTAAAGGCGATTTGAATCTCCCTCCTGAAATCTGTTTCCTGCAATTCTGCCTTGCTTTCAAATCCTCTTCGTTGCCTTCCCTCAATATATTTGTGGACGAGAGTTATCATTTATAAGTCTGCAGGTTTGTGAATGGCAGTGCCCCTGAGCTCCATTTTTCAACTTGCTTTCTTGGGAGCTGGCCGCAAAAGCGCAGGATTGCTTCAGGCCCTATTCTGGTCCCGGGCGGCAGGCTGAGCCTGTGGTTAATTCTTCTTCCTGATGGGAAAATAGAGTGACCTGTGCCTGTCCCATCACCTACAGCTAGTCTCTCATTGGTTCCCCCTCTTCCCGTTCATCCTCAGGACAAATTGCAACCTGTACGGAACAGGAGGTTAAAGGTGCTGATTCTCCAAGGAGGGAGATTGCTAGTAAAGCGGCTGGAATGGCGAACCCGAGCACAAGGAGATGAGAAATGAGGTGCGTTTTGGAAACCTTTCCCGATCACACGGTGTACCAATTTCTGGGTTTCTCATGCATGTTTTCGATGTAGGAAGATGCCCTTGAACCTGGAGATTTGGGACCCATGGGATGGGTACCACGCAGTATTACTTTAAAGGGTCTGCGTTTCCTCACCCAACCTCACCAAACCTCTCAGCCCCAAGAGTGTCCACCCTTATGTCTCAATCAGCTGTGGGTCTAGATATGGTCAATCCAGGTGGCATCACAGCCCCTGAACGAATTTTGTAAGAATTTCTCTCTCTTTCACTGTCTTTGTTTCACGGGTTTTTAAAAGTAATTGATTTTTATAATGGGGTTTAGCTGCTTTTCACTGCTGTGTTTATGCCGCTTTACACCCACTTGACTCACTTACAGAGAGATATCAATACATAGGTTTTAAGATTCTTACCAGTCAGATATATTCTTGGGCGGTGAATAGGGGGTTTTGAGTCCAATTCACTGAGCAAGGAGTAGGTCTTGTCTATTACATATTGGGTTTATGGAACGGTATCTGAGCTAATTTGAAACCCTTCTTTTATGCATCACCCCACCTCACCTTTCCCGTTAAGCAGCCATAGTGTGTTTTCTAAACGTGTGACTCTGTTCTGTTTTGTAATTCAGTTCAAGGGTAGCGGTTTTTTCATTCCCTCTATAAGTGATATCTTATGATAAGTGTCTTTTTCTGTGTGACTTATTTCACTTAGAATCGTCGTACCTAAATCCACTCATCATGCTGCTACGAGCCTTATGACGTTGATTTCATGGCTGAGTGATATTCCATTGTACATAAGGACCACAACTTCTTTATCCATTTTTCTCTTTCCTGGGATATTTAAGGTGTAACGAAGTGGAGGTTCTTGTCAACAGAGCAGCCCTAAACTTTGGGGTGCCTGTGTCTTGCTGATTTTTAGTTTTCCCAATTTATACGCCCATGAGTCGAAGTGCCCTATGCTCTCTAAGCTGAGTTTTTTAGATTTTTCAGGACACACCGTACACTTCTCCAGAGTGGCTGTTGGCAATTTACATCCCGCCCATCAGCGTAGCCAGGCTCCCGTTTCTCCATGGCCTGTCCTGCATTTCTGCTTTTGACACTTTATTCAGCATGGCCCTTTTGACCGATGGGAAGCGAGACTTCTTTGTAGCGCTGATTTGCCTTTCCAGGTTGCTTGGTTGGCCAAAAAGGGCGGATGCGTTTTTTCCTGAATATATTCAGGAAAAAACGCATCCGCCCTTTTTGGCCAAGGGCATCATTGTCGAGGTTTTGCCGCTTTTCCTGTTCTTTAAAGGCGATTCGAATCTCCCTCCTGAAATCTGTTTCCTGCAATTCTGCCTTGCTTTCAAATCCTCTTCGTTGCCTTCCCTCAATATATTTGTGGACGAGAGTTATCATTTATAAGTCTGCAGGTTTGTGAATGGCAGTGCCCCTGAGCTCCATTTTTCAACTTGCTTTCTTGGGAGCTGGCCGCAAAAGCGCAGGATTGCTTCAGGCCCTATTCTGGTCCCGGGCGGCAGGCTGAGCCTGTGGTTAATTCTTCTTCCTGATGGGAAAATAGAGTGACCTGTGCCTGTCCCATCACCTACAGCTAGTCTCTCATTGGTTCCCCCTCTTCCCGTTCATCCTCAGGACAAATTGCAACCTGTACGGAACAGGAGGTTAAAGGTGCTGATTCTCCAAGGAGGGAGATTGCTAGTAAAGCGGCTGGAATGGCGAACCCGAGCACAAGGAGATGAGAAATGAGGTGCGTTTTGGAAACCTTTCCCGATCACACGGTGTACCAATTTCTGGGTTTCTCATGCATGTTTTCGATGTAGGAAGATGCCCTTGAACCTGGAGATTTGGGACTCATGGGATGGGTACCACGCAGTATTACTTTAAAGGGTCTGCGTTTCCTCACCCAACCTCACCAAACCTCTCAGCCCCAAGAGTGTCCACCCTTATGTCTCAATCAGCTGTGGGTCTAGATATGGTCAATCCAGGTGGCATCACAGCCCCTGAACGAATTTTGTAAGAATTTCTCTCTCTTTCACTGTCTCTGTTTCACGGGTTTTTAAAAGTAATTGATTTTTATAATGGGGTTTAGCTGCTTTTCACTGCTGTGTTTATGCCGCTTTACACCCACTTGACTCACTTACAGAGAGATATCAATACATAGGTTTTAAGATTCTTACCAGTCAGATATATTCTTGGGCGGTGAATAGGGGGTTTTGAGTCCAATTCACTGAGCAAGGAGTAGGTCTTGTCTATTACATATTGGGTTTATGGAACGGTATCTGAGCTAATTTGAAACCCTTCTTTTATGCATCACCCCACCTCACCTTTCCCGTTAAGCAGCCATAGTGTGTTTTCTAAACGTGTGACTCTGTTCTGTTTTGTAATTCAGTTCAAGGGTAGCGGTTTTTTCATTCCCTCTATAAGTGATATCTTATGATAAGTGTCTTTTTCTGTGTGACTTATTTCACTTAGAATCGTCGTACCTAAATCCACTCATCATGCTGCTACTAGCCTTATGACGTTGATTTCATGGCTGAGTGAGATTCCATTGTACATAAGGACCACAACTTCTTTATCCATTTTTCTCTTTCCTGGGATATTTAAGGTGTAACGAAGTGGAGGTTCTTGTCAACAGAGCAGCCCTAAACTTTGGGGTGCCTGTGTCTTGCTGATTTTTAGTTTTCCCAATTTATACGCCCATGAGTGGAAGTGCCCTATGCTCTCTAAGCTGAGTTTTTTAGATGTTTCAGGACACACCGTACACTTCTCCAGAGTGGCTGTTGGCAATTTACATCCCGCCCATCAGCGTAGCCAGGCTCCCGTTTCTCCATGGCCTGTCCTGCATTTCTGCTTTTGACACTTTATTCAGCATGGCCCTTTTGACCGATGGGAAGCGAGACTTCTTTGTAGCGCTGATTTGCCTTTCCAGGTTGCTTGGTTGGCCAAAAAGGGCGGATGCGTTTTTTCCTGAATATATTCAGGAAAAAACGCATCCGCCCTTTTTGGCCAAGGGCATCATTGTCGAGGTTTTGCCGCTTTTCCTGTTCTTTAAAGGCGATTTGAATCTCCCTCCTGAAATCTGTTTCCTGCAATTCTGCCTTGCTTTCAAATCCTCTTCGTTGCCTTCCCTCAATATATTTGTGGACGAGAGTTATCATTTATAAGTCTGCAGGTTTGTGAATGGCAGTGCCCCTGAGCTCCATTTTTCAACTTGCTTTCTTGGGAGCTGGCCGCAAAAGCGCAGGATTGCTTCAGGCCCTATTCTGGTCCCGGGCGGCAGGCTGAGCCTGTGGTTAATTCTTCTTCCTGATGGGAAAATAGAGTGACCTGTGCCTGTCCCATCACCTACAGCTAGTCTCTCATTGGTTCCCCCTCTTCCCGTTCATCCTCAGGACAAATTGCAACCTGTACGGAACAGGAGGTTAAAGGTGCTGATTCTCCAAGGAGGGAGATTGCTAGTAAAGCGGCTGGAATGGCGAACCCGAGCACAAGGAGATGAGAAATGAGGTGCGTTTTGGAAACCTTTCCCGATCACACGGTGTACCAATTTCTGGGTTTCTCATGCATGTTTTCGATGTAGGAAGATGCCCTTGAACCTGGAGATTTGGGACCCATGGGATGGGTACCACGCAGTATTACTTTAAAGGGTCTGCGTTTCCTCACCCAACCTCACCAAACCTCTCAGCCCCAAGAGTGTCCACCCTTATGTCTCAATCAGCTGTGGGTCTAGATATGGTCAATCCAGGTGGCATCACAGCCCCTGAACGAATTTTGTAAGAATTTCTCTCTCTTTCACTGTCTCTGTTTCACGGGTTTTTAAAAGTAATTGATTTTTATAATGGGGTTTAGCTGCTTTTCACTGCTGTGTTTATGCCGCTTTACACCCACTTGACTCACTTACAGAGAGATATCAATACATAGGTTTTAAGATTCTTACCAGTCAGATATATTCTTGGGCGGTGAATAGGGGGTTTTGAGTACAATTCACTGAGCAAGGAGTAGGTCTTGTCTATTACATATTGGGTTTATGGAACGGTATCTGAGCTAATTTGAAACCCTTCTTTTATGCATCACCCCACCTCACCTTTCCCGTTAAGCAGCCTTAGTGTGTTTTCTAAACGTGTGACTCTGTTCTGTTTTGTAATTCAGTTCAAGGGTAGCGGTTTTTTCATTCCCTCTATAAGTGATATCTTATGATAAGTGTCTTTTTCTGTGTGACTTATTTCACTTAGAATCGTCGTACCTAAATCCACTCATCATGCTGCTACTAGCCTTATGACGTTGATTTCATGGCTGAGTGAGATTCCATTGTACATAAGGACCACAACTTCTTTATCCATTTTTCTCTTTCCTGGGATATTTAAGGTGTAACGAAGTGGAGGTTCTTGTCAACAGAGCAGCCCTAAACTTTGGGGTGCCTGTGTCTTGCTGATTTTTAGTTTTCCCAATTTATACGCCCATGAGTGGAAGTGCCCTATGCTCTCTAAGCTGAGTTTTTTAGATGTTTCAGGACACACCGTACACTTCTCCAGAGTGGCTGTTGGCAATTTACATCCCGCCCATCAGCGTAGCCAGGCTCCCGTTTCTCCATGGCCTGTCCTGCATTTCTGCTTTTGACACTTTATTCAGCATGGCCCTTTTGACCGATGGGAAGCGAGACTTCTTTGTAGCGCTGATTTGCCTTTCCAGGTTGCTTGGTTGGCCAAAAAGGGCGGATGCGTTTTTTCCTGAATATATTCAGGAAAAAACGCATCCGCCCTTTTTGGCCAAGGGCATCATTGTCGAGGTTTTGCCGCTTTTCCTGTTCTTTAAAGGCGATTTGAATCTCCCTCCTGAAATCTGTTTCCTGCAATTCTGCCTTGCTTTCAAATCCTCTTCGTTGCCTTCCCTCAATATATTTGTGGACGAGAGTTATCATTTATAAGTCTGCAGGTTTGTGAATGGCAGTGCCCCTGAGCTCCATTTTTCAACTTGCTTTCTTGGGAGCTGGCCGCAAAAGCGCAGGATTGCTTCAGGCCCTATTCTGGTCCCGGGCGGCAGGCTGAGCCTGTGGTTAATTCTTCTTCCTGATGGGAAAATAGAGTGACCTCTGCCTGTCCCATCACCTACAGCTAGTCTCTCATTGGTTCCCCCTCTTCCCGTTCATCCTCAGGACAAATTGCAACCTGTACGGAACAGGAGGTTAAAGGTGCTGATTCTCCAAGGAGGGAGATTGCTAGTAAAGCGGCTGGAATGGCGAACCCGAGCACAAGGAGATGAGAAATGAGGTGCGTTTTGGAAACCTTTCCCGATCACACGGTGTACCAATTTCTGGGTTTCTCATGCATGTTTTCGATGTAGGAAGATGCCCTTGAACCTGGAGATTTGGGACCCATGGGATGGGTACCACGCAGTATTACTTTAAAGGGTCTGCGTTTCCTCACCCAACCTCACCAAACCTCTCAGCCCCAAGAGTGTCCACCCTTATGTCTCAATCAGCTGTGGGTCTAGATATGGTCAATCCAGGTGGCATCACAGCCCCTGAACGAATTTTGTAAGAATTTCTCTCTCTTTCACTGTCTTTGTTTCACGGGTTTTTAAAAGTAATTGATTTTTATAATGGGGTTTAGCTGCTTTTCACTGCTGTGTTTATGCCGCTTTACACCCACTTGACTCACTTACAGAGAGATATCAATACATAGGTTTTAAGATTCTTACCAGTCAGATATATTCTTGGGCGGTGAATAGGGGGTTTTGAGTCCAATTCACTGAGCAAGGAGTAGGTCTTGTCTATTACATATTGGGTTTATGGAACGGTATCTGAGCTAATTTGAAACCCTTCTTTTATGCATCACCCCACCTCACCTTTCCCGTTAAGCAGCCATAGTGTGTTTTCTAAACGTGTGACTCTGTTCTGTTTTGTAATTCAGTTCAAGGGTAGCGGTTTTTTCATTCCCTCTATAAGTGATATCTTATGATAAGTGTCTTTTTCTGTGTGACTTATTTCACTTAGAATCGTCGTACCTAAATCCACTCATCATGCTGCTACGAGCCTTATGACGTTGATTTCATGGCTGAGTGAGATTCCATTGTACATAAGGACCACAACTTCTTTATCCATTTTTCTCTTTCCTGGGATATTTAAGGTGTAACGAAGTGGAGGTTCTTGTCAACAGAGCAGCCCTAAACTTTGGGGTGCCTGTGTCTTGCTGATTTTTAGTTTTCCCAATTTATACGCCCATGAGTGGAAGTGCCCTATGCTCTCTAAGCTGAGTTTTTTAGATGTTTCAGGACACACCGTACACTTCTCCAGAGTGGCTGTTGGCAATTTACATCCCGCCCATCAGCGTAGCCAGGCTCCCGTTTCTCCATGGCCTGTCCTGCATTTCTGCTTTTGACTCTTTATTCAGCATGGCCCTTTTGACCGATGGGAAGCGAGACTTCTTTGTAGCGCTGATTTGCCTTTCCAGGTTGCTTGGTTGGCCAAAAAGGGCGGATGCGTTTTTTCCTGAATATATTCAGGAAAAAACGCATCCGCCCTTTTTGGCCAAGGGCATCATTGTCGAGGTTTTGCCGCTTTTCCTGTTCTTTAAAGGCGATTTGAATCTCCCTCCTGAAATCTGTTTCCTGCAATTCTGCCTTGCTTTCAAATCCTCTTCGTTGCCTTCCCTCAATATATTTGTGGACGAGAGTTATCATTTATAAGTCTGCAGGTTTGTGAATTGCAGTGCCCCTGAGCTCCATTTTTCAACTTGCTTTCTTGGGAGCTGGCCGCAAAAGCGCAGGATTGCTTCAGGCCCTATTCTGGTCCCGGGCGGCAGGCTGAGCCTGTGGTTAATTCTTCTTCCTGATGGGAAAATAGAGTGACCTGTGCCTGTCCCATCACCTACAGCTAGTCTCTTATTGGTTCCCCCTCTTCCCGTTCATCCTCAGGACAAATTGCAACCTGTACGGAACAGGAGGTTAAAGGTGCTGATTCTCCAAGGAGGGAGATTGCTAGTAAAGCGGCTGGAATGGCGAACCCGAGCACAAGGAGATGAGAAATGAGGTGCGTTTTGGAAACCTTTCCCGATCACACGGTGTACCAATTTCTGGGTTTCTCATGCATGTTTTCGATGTAGGAAGATACCCTTGAACCTGGAGATTTGGGACCCATGGGATGGGTACCACGCAGTATTACTTTAAAGGTTCTGCGTTTCCTCACCCAACCTCACCAAACCTCTCAGCCCCAAGAGTGTCCACCCTTATGTCTCAATCAGCTGTGGGTCTAGATATGGTCAATCCAGGTGGCATCACAGCCCCTGAACGAATTTTGTAAGAATTTCTCTCTCTTTCACTGTCTTTGTTTCACGGGTTTTTAAAAGTAATTGATTTTTATAATGGGGTTTAGCTGCTTTTCACTGCTGTGTTTATGCCGCTTTACACCCACTTGACTCACTTACAGAGAGATATCAATACATAGGTTTTAAGATTCTTACCAGTCAGATATATTCTTGGGCGGTGAATAGGGGGTTTTGAGTCCAATTCACTGAGCAAGGAGTAGGTCTTGTCTATTACATATTGGGTTTATGGAACGGTATCTGAGCTAATTTGAAACCCTTCTTTTATGCATCACCCCACCTCACCTTTCCCGTTAAGCAGCCATAGTGTGTTTTCTAAACGTGTGACTCTGTTCTGTTTTGTAATTCAGTTCAAGGGTAGCGGTTTTTTCATTCCCTCTATAAGTGATATCTTATGATAAGTGTCTTTTTCTGTGTGACTTATTTCACTTAGAATCGTCGTACCTAAATCCACTCATCATGCTGCTACTAGCCTTATGACGTTGATTTCATGGCTGAGTGATATTCCATTGTACATAAGGACCACAACTTCTTTATCCATTTTTCTCTTTCCTGGGATATTTAAGGTGTAACGAAGTGGAGGTTCTTGTCAACAGAGCAGCCCTAAACTTTGGGGTGCCTGTGTCTTGCTGATTTTTAGTTTTCCCAATTTATACGCCCATGAGTGGAAGTGCCCTATGCTCTCTAAGCTGAGTTTTTTAGATGTTTCAGGACACACCGTACACTTCTCCAGAGTGGCTGTTGGCAATTTACATCCCGCCCATCAGCGTAGCCAGGCTCCCGTTTCTCCATGGCCTGTCCTGCATTTCTGGTTTTGACACTTTATTCAGCATGGCCCTTTTGACCGATGGGAAGCGAGACTTCTTTGTAGCGCTGATTTGCCTTTCCAGGTTGCTTGGTTGGCCAAAAAGGGCGGATGCGTTTTTTCCTGAATATATTCAGGAAAAAACGCATCCGCCCTTTTTGGCCAAGGGCATCATTGTCGAGGTTTTGCCGCTTTTCCTGTTCTTTAAAGGCGATTTGAATCTCCCTCCTGAAATCTGTTTCCTGCAATTCTGCCTTGCTTTCAAATTCTCTTCGTTGCCTTTCCTCAATATATTTGTGGACGAGAGTCATCATTTATAAGTCTGCAGGTTTGTGAATTGCAGTGCCCCTGAGCTCCATTTTTCAACTTGCTTTCTTGGGAGCTGGCCGCAAAAGCGCAGGATTGCTTCAGGCCCTATTCTGGTCCCGGGCGGCAGGCTGAGCCTGTGGTTAATTCTTCTTCCTGATGGGAAAATAGAGTGACCTGTGCCTGTCCCATCACCTACAGCTAGTCTCTCATTGGTTCCCCCTCTTCCCGTTCATCCTCAGGACAAATTGCAACCTGTACGGAACAGGAGGTTAAAGGTGCTGATTCTCCAAGGAGGGAGATTGCTAGTAAAGCGGCTGGAATGGCGAACCCGAGCACAAGGAGATGAGAAATGAGGTGCGTTTTGGAAACCTTTCCCGATCACACGGTGTACCAATTTCTGGGTTTCTCATGCATGTTTTCGATGTAGGAAGATGCCCTTGAACCTGGAGATTTGGGACCCATGGGATGGGTACCACGCAGTATTACTTTAAAGGGTCTGCGTTTCCTCACCCAACCTCACCAAACCTCTCAGCCCCAAGAGTGTCCACCCTTATGTCTCAATCAGCTGTGGGTCTAGATATGGTCAATCCAGGTGGCATCACAGCCCCTGAACGAATTTTGTAAGAATTTCTCTCTCTTTCACTGTCTTTGTTTCACGGGTTTTTAAAAGTAATTGATTTTTATAATGGGGTTTACCTGCTTTTCACTGCTGTGTTTATGCCGCTTTACACCCACTTGACTCACTTACAGAGAGATATCAATACATAGGTTTTAAGATTCTTACCAGTCAGATATATTCTTGGGCGGTGAATAGGGGGTTTTGAGTCCAATTCACTGAGCAAGGAGTAGGTCTTGTCTATTACATATTGGGTTTATGGAACGGTATCTGAGCTAATTTGAAACCCTTCTTTTATGCATCACCCCACCTCACCTTTCCCGTTAAGCAGCCATAGTGTGTTTTCTAAACGTGTGACTCTGTTCTGTTTTGTAATTCAGTTCAAGGGTAGCGGTTTTTTCATTCCCTCTATAAGTGATATCTTATGATAAGTGTCTTTTTCTGTGTGACTTATTTCACTTAGAATCGTCGTACCTAAATCCACTCATCATGCTGCTACTAGCCTTATGACGTTGATTTCATGGCTGAGTGAGATTCCATTGTACATAAGGACCACAACTTCTTTATCCATTTTTCTCTTTCCTGGGATATTTAAGGTGTAACGAAGTGGAGGTTCTTGTCAACAGAGCAGCCCTAAACTTTGGGGTGCCTGTGTCTTGCTGATTTTTAGTTTTCCCAATTTATACGCCCATGAGTGGAAGTGCCCTATGCTCTCTAAGCTGAGTTTTTTAGATGTTTCAGGACACACCGTACACTTCTCCAGAGTGGCTGTTGGCAATTTACATCCCGCCCATCAGCGTAGCCAGGCTCCCGTTTCTCCATGGCCTGTCCTGCATTTCTGCTTTTGACACTTTATTCAGCATGGCCCTTTTGACCGATGGGAAGCGAGACTTCTTTGTAGCGCTGATTTGCCTTTCCAGGTTGCTTGGTTGGCCAAAAAGGGCGGATGCGTTTTTTCCTGAATATATTCAGGAAAAAAAGCATCCGCCCTTTGTGGCCAAGGGCATCATTGTCGAGGTTTTCCCGCTTTTCCTGTTCTTTAAAGGCGATTTGAATCTCCCTCCTGAAATCTGTTTCCTGCAATTCTGCCTTGCTTTCAAATCCTCTTCGTTGCCTTCCCTCAATATATTTGTGGACGAGAGTTATCATTTATAAGTCTGCAGGTTTGTGAATGGCAGTGCCCCTGAGCTCCATTTTTCAACTTGCTTTCTTGGGAGCTGGCCGCAAAAGCGCAGGATTGCTTCAGGCCCTATTCTGGTCCCGGGCGGCAGGCTGAGCCTGTGGTTAATTCTTCTTCCTGATGGGAAAATAGAGTGACCTGTGCCTGTCCCATCACCTACAGCTAGTCTCTCATTGGTTCCCCCTCTTCCCGTTCATCCTCAGGACAAATTGCAACCTGTACGGAACAGGAGGTTAAAGGTGCTGATTCTCCATGGAGGGAGATTGCTAGTAAAGCGGCTGGAATGGCGAACCCGAGCACAAGGAGATGAGAAATGAGGTGCGTTTTGGAAACCTTTCCCGATCACACGGTGTACCAATTTCTGGGTTTCTCATGCATGTTTTCGATGTAGGAAGATGCCCTTGAACCTGGAGATTTGGGACCCATGGGATGGGTACCACGCAGTATTACTTTAAAGGGTCTGCGTTTCCTCACCCAACCTCACCAAACCTCTCAGCCCCAAGAGTGTCCACCCTTATGTCTCAATCAGCTGTGGGTCTAGATATGGTCAATCCAGGTGGCATCACAGCCCCTGAACGAATTTTGTAAGAATTTCTCTCTCTTTCACTGTCTTTGTTTCACGGGTTTTTAAAAGTAATTGATTTTTATAATGGGGTTTAGCTGCTTTTCACTGCTGTGTTTATGCCGCTTTACACCCACTTGACTCACTTACAGAGAGATATCAATACATAGGTTTTAAGATTCTTACCAGTCAGATATATTCTTGGGCGGTGAATAGGGGGTTTTGAGTCCAATTCACTGAGCAAGGAGTAGGTCTTGTCTATTACATATTGGGTTTATGGAACAGTATCTGAGCTAATTTGAAACCCTTCTTTTATGCATCACCCCACCTCACCTTTCCCGTTAAGCAGCCATAGTGTGTTTTCTAAACGTGTGACTCTGTTCTGTTTTGTAATTCAGTTCAAGGGTAGCGGTTTTTTCATTCCCTCTATAAGTGATATCTTATGATAAGTGTCTTTTTCTGTGTGACTTATTTCACTTAGAATCGTCGTACCTAAATCCACTCATCATGCTGCTACTAGCCTTATGACGTTGATTTCATGGCTGAGTGAGATTCCATTGTACATAAGGACCACAACTTCTTTATCCATTTTTCTCTTTCCTGGGATATTTAAGGTGTAACGAAGTGGAGGTTCTTGTCAACAGAGCAGCCCTAAACTTTGGGGTGCCTGTGTCTTGCTGATTTTTAGTTTTCCCAATTTATACGCCCATGAGTGGAAGTGCCCTATGCTCTCTAAGCTGAGTTTTTTAGATGTTTCAGGACACACCGTACACTTCTCCAGAGTGGCTGTTGGCAATTTACATCCCGCCCATCAGCGTAGCCAGGCTCCCGTTTCTCCATGGCCTGTCCTGCATTTCTGCTTTTGACACTTTATTCAGCATGGCCCTTTTGACCGATGGGAAGCGAGACTTCTTTGTAGCGCTGATTTGCCTTTCCAGGTTGCTTGGTTGGCCAAAAAGGGCGGATGCGTTTTTTCCTGAATATATTCAGGAAAAAACGCATCCGCCCTTTGTGGCCAAGGGCATCATTGTCGAGGTTTTGCCGCTTTTCCTGTTCTTTAAAGGCGATTTGAATCTCCCTCCTGAAATCTGTTTCCTGCAATTCTGCCTTGCTTTCAAATCCTCTTCGTTGCCTTCCCTCAATATATTTGTGGACGAGAGTTATCATTTATAAGTCTGCAGGTTTGTGAATGGCAGTGCCCCTGAGCTCCATTTTTCAACTTGCTTTCTTGGGAGCTGGCCGCAAAAGCGCAGGATTGCTTCAGGCCCTATTCTGGTCCCGGGCGGCAGGCTGAGCCTGTGGTTAATTCTTCTTCCTGATGGGAAAATAGAGTGACCTGTGCCTGTCCCATCACCTACAGCTAGTCTCTCATTGGTTTCCCCTCTTCCCGTTCATCCTCAGGACAAATTGCAACCTGTACGGAACAGGAGGTTAAAGGTGCTGATTCTCCAAGGAGGGAGATTGCTAGTAAAGCGGCTGGAATGGCGAACCCGAGCACAAGGAGATGAGAAATGAGGTGCGTTTTGGAAACCTTTCCCGATCACACGGTGTACCAATTTCTGGGTTTCTCATGCATGTTTTCGATGTAGGAAGATGCCCTTGAACCTGGAGATTTGGGACCCATGGGATGGGTACCACGCAGTATTACTTTAAAGGGTCTGCGTTTCCTCACCCAACCTCACCAAACCTCTCAGCCCCAAGAGTGTCCACCCTTATGTCTCAATCAGCTGTGGGTCTAGATATGGTCAATCCAGGTGGCATCACAGCCCCTGAACGAATTTTGTAAGAATTTCTCTCTCTTTCACTGTCTTTGTTTCACGGGTTTTTAAAAGTAATTGATTTTTATAATGGGGTTTAGCTGCTTTTCACTGCTGTGTTTATGCCGCTTTACACCCACTTGACTCACTTACAGAGAGATATCAATACATAGGTTTTAAGATTCTTACCAGTCAGATATATTCTTGGGCGGTGAATAGGGGGTTTTGAGTCCAATTCACTGAGCAAGGAGTAGGTCTTGTCTATTACATATTGGGTTTATGGAACGGTATCTGAGCTAATTTGAAACCCTTCTTTTATGCATCACCCCACCTCACCTTTCCCGTTAAGCAGCCATAGTGTGTTTTCTAAACGTGTGACTCTGTTCTGTTTTGTAATTCAGTTCAAGGGTAGCGGTTTTTTCATTCCCTCTATAAGTGATATCTTATGATAAGTGTCTTTTTCTGTGTGACTTATTTCACTTAGAATCGTCGTACCTAAATCCACTCATCATGCTGCTACTAGCCTTATGACGTTGATTTCATGGCTGAGTGAGATTCCATTGTACATAAGGACCACAACTTCTTTATCCATTTTTCTCTTTCCTGGGATATTTAAGGTGTAACGAAGTGGAGGTTCTTGTCAACAGAGCAGCCCTAAACTTTGGGGTGCCTGTGTCTTGCTGATTTTTAGTTTTCCCAATTTATACGCCCATGAGTGGAAGTGCCCTATGCTCTCTAAGCTGAGTTTTTTAGATGTTTCAGGACACACCGTACACTTCTCCAGAGTGGCTGTTGGCAATTTACATCCCGCCCATCAGCGTAGCCAGGCTCCCGTTTCTCCATGGCCTGTCCTGCATTTCTGCTTTTGACACTTTATTCAGCATGGCCCTTTTGACCGATGGGAAGCGAGACTTCTTTGTAGCGCTGATTTGCCTTTCCAGGTTGCTTGGTTGGCCAAAAAGGGCGGATGCGTTTTTTCCTGAATATATTCAGGAAAAAAAGCATCCGCCCTTTGTGGCCAAGGGCATCATTGTCGAGGTTTTCCCGCTTTTCCTGTTCTTTAAAGGCGATTTGAATCTCCCTCCTGAAATCTGTTTCCTGCAATTCTGCCTTGCTTTCAAATCCTCTTCGTTGCCTTCCCTCAATATATTTGTGGACGAGAGTTATCATTTATAAGTCTGCAGGTTTGTGAATGGCAGTGCCCCTGAGCTCCATTTTTCAACTTGCTTTCTTGGGAGCTGGCCGCAAAAGCGCAGGATTGCTTCAGGCCCTATTCTGGTCCCGGGCGGCAGGCTGAGCCTGTGGTTAATTCTTCTTCCTGATGGGAAAATAGAGTGACCTGTGCCTGTCCCATCACCTACAGCTAGTCTCTCATTGGTTCCCCCTCTTCCCGTTCATCCTCAGGACAAATTGCAACCTGTACGGAACAGGAGGTTAAAGGTGCTGATTCTCCATGGAGGGAGATTGCTAGTAAAGCGGCTGGAATGGCGAACCCGAGCACAAGGAGATGAGAAATGAGGTGCGTTTTGGAAACCTTTCCCGATCACACGGTGTACCAATTTCTGGGTTTCTCATGCATGTTTTCGATGTAGGAAGATGCCCTTGAACCTGGAGATTTGGGACCCATGGGATGGGTACCACGCAGTATTACTTTAAAGGGTCTGCGTTTCCTCACCCAACCTCACCAAACCTCTCAGCCCCAAGAGTGTCCACCCTTATGTCTCAATCAGCTGTGGGTCTAGATATGGTCAATCCAGGTGGCATCACAGCCCCTGAACGAATTTTGTAAGAATTTCTCTCTCTTTCACTGTCTTTGTTTCACGGGTTTTTAAAAGTAATTGATTTTTATAATGGGGTTTAGCTGCTTTTCACTGCTGTGTTTATGCCGCTTTACACCCACTTGACTCACTTACAGAGAGATATCAATACATAGGTTTTAAGATTCTTACCAGTCAGATATATTCTTGGGCGGTGAATAGGGGGTTTTGAGTCCAATTCACTGAGCAAGGAGTAGGTCTTGTCTATTACATATTGGGTTTATGGAACAGTATCTGAGCTAATTTGAAACCCTTCTTTTATGCATCACCCCACCTCACCTTTCCCGTTAAGCAGCCATAGTGTGTTTTCTAAACGTGTGACTCTGTTCTGTTTTGTAATTCAGTTCAAGGGTAGCGGTTTTTTCATTCCCTCTATAAGTGATATCTTATGATAAGTGTCTTTTTCTGTGTGACTTATTTCACTTAGAATCGTCGTACCTAAATCCACTCATCATGCTGCTACTAGCCTTATGACGTTGATTTCATGGCTGAGTGAGATTCCATTGTACATAAGGACCACAACTTCTTTATCCATTTTTCTCTTTCCTGGGATATTTAAGGTGTAACGAAGTGGAGGTTCTTGTCAACAGAGCAGCCCTAAACTTTGGGGTGCCTGTGTCTTGCTGATTTTTAGTTTTCCCAATTTATACGCCCATGAGTGGAAGTGCCCTATGCTCTCTAAGCTGAGTTTTTTAGATGTTTCAGGACACACCGTACACTTCTCCAGAGTGGCTGTTGGCAATTTACATCCCGCCCATCAGCGTAGCCAGGCTCCCGTTTCTCCATGGCCTGTCCTGCATTTCTGCTTTTGACACTTTATTCAGCATGGCCCTTTTGACCGATGGGAAGCGAGACTTCTTTGTAGCGCTGATTTGCCTTTCCAGGTTGCTTGGTTGGCCAAAAAGGGCGGATGCGTTTTTTCCTGAATATATTCAGGAAAAAACGCATCCGCCCTTTGTGGCCAAGGGCATCATTGTCGAGGTTTTGCCGCTTTTCCTGTTCTTTAAAGGCGATTTGAATCTCCCTCCTGAAATCTGTTTCCTGCAATTCTGCCTTGCTTTCAAATCCTCTTCGTTGCCTTCCCTCAATATATTTGTGGACGAGAGTTATCATTTATAAGTCTGCAGGTTTGTGAATGGCAGTGCCCCTGAGCTCCATTTTTCAACTTGCTTTCTTGGGAGCTGGCCGCAAAAGCGCAGGATTGCTTCAGGCCCTATTCTGGTCCCGGGCGGCAGGCTGAGCCTGTGGTTAATTCTTCTTCCTGATGGGAAAATAGAGTGACCTGTGCCTGTCCCATCACCTACAGCTAGTCTCTCATTGGTTTCCCCTCTTCCCGTTCATCCTCAGGACAAATTGCAACCTGTACGGAACAGGAGGTTAAAGGTGCTGATTCTCCAAGGAGGGAGATTGCTAGTAAAGCGGCTGGAATGGCGAACCCGAGCACAAGGAGATGAGAAATGAGGTGCGTTTTGGAAACCTTTCCCGATCACACGGTGTACCAATTTCTGGGTTTCTCATGCATGTTTTCGATGTAGGAAGATGCCCTTGAACCTGGAGATTTGGGACCCATGGGATGGGTACCACGCAGTATTACTTTAAAGGGTCTGCGTTTCCTCACCCAACCTCACCAAACCTCTCAGCCCCAAGAGTGTCCACCCTTATGTCTCAATCAGCTGTGGGTCTAGATATGGTCAATCCAGGTGGCATCACAGCCCCTGAACGAATTTTGTAAGAATTTCTCTCTCTTTCACTGTCTTTGTTTCACGGGTTTTTAAAAGTAATTGATTTTTATAATGGGGTTTAGCTGCTTTTCACTGCTGTGTTTATGCCGCTTTACACCCACTTGACTCACTTACAGAGAGATATCAATACATAGGTTTTAAGATTCTTACCAGTCAGATATATTCTTGGGCGGTGAATAGGGGGTTTTGAGTCCAATTCACTGAGCAAGGAGTAGGTCTTGTCTATTACATATTGGGTTTATGGAACGGTATCTGAGCTAATTTGAAACCCTTCTTTTATGCATCACCCCACCTCACCTTTCCCGTTAAGCAGCCATAGTGTGTTTTCTAAACGTGTGACTCTGTTCTGTTTTGTAATTCAGTTCAAGGGTAGCGGTTTTTTCATTCCCTCTATAAGTGATATCTTATGATAAGTGTCTTTTTCTGTGTGACTTATTTCACTTAGAATCGTCGTACCTAAATCCACTCATCATGCTGCTACTAGCCTTATGACGTTGATTTCATGGCTGAGTGAGATTCCATTGTACATAAGGACCACAACTTCTTTATCCATTTTTCTCTTTCCTGGGATATTTAAGGTGTAACGAAGTGGAGGTTCTTGTCAACAGAGCAGCCCTAAACTTTGGGGTGCCTGTGTCTTGCTGATTTTTAGTTTTCCCAATTTATACGCCCATGAGTGGAAGTGCCCTATGCTCTCTAAGCTGAGTTTTTTAGATGTTTCAGGACACACCGTACACTTCTCCAGAGTGGCTGTTGGCAATTTACATCCCGCCCATCAGCGTAGCCAGGCTCCCGTTTCTCCATGGCCTGTCCTGCATTTCTGCTTTTGACACTTTATTCAGCATGGCCCTTTTGACCGATGGGAAGCGAGACTTCTTTGTAGCGCTGATTTGCCTTTCCAGGTTGCTTGGTTGGCCAAAAAGGGCGGATGCGTTTTTTCCTGAATATATTCAGGAAAAAACGCATCCGCCCTTTGTGGCCAAGGGCATCATTGTCGAGGTTTTGCCGCTTTTCCTGTTCTTTAAAGGCGATTTGAATCTCCCTCCTGAAATCTGTTTCCTGCAATTCTGCCTTGCTTTCAAATCCTCTTCGTTGCCTTCCCTCAATATATTTGTGGACGAGAGTTATCATTTATAAGTCTGCAGGTTTGTGAATGGCAGTGCCCCTGAGCTCCATTTTTCAACTTGCTTTCTTGGGAGCTGGCCGCAAAAGCGCAGGATTGCTTCAGGCCCTATTCTGGTCGCGGGCGGCAGGCTGAGCCTGTGGTTAATTCTTCTTCCTGATGGGAAAATAGAGTGACCTGTGCCTGTCCCATCACCTACAGCTAGTCTCTCATTGGTTCCCCCTCTTCCCGTTCATCCTCAGGACAAATTGCAACCTGTACGGAACAGGAGGTTAAAGGTGCTGATTCTCCATGGAGGGAGATTGCTAGTAAAGCGGCTGGAATGGCGAACCCGAGCACAAGGAGATGAGAAATGAGGTGCGTTTTGGAAACCTTTCCCGATCACACGGTGTACCAATTTCTGGGTTTCTCATGCATGTTTTCGATGTAGGAAGATGCCCTTGAACCTGGAGATTTGGGACCCATGGGATGGGTACCACGCAGTATTACTTTAAAGGGTCTGCGTTTCCTCACCCAACCTCACCAAACCTCTCAGCCCCAAGAGTGTCCACCCTTATGTCTCAATCAGCTGTGGGTCTAGATATGGTCAATCCAGGTGGCATCACAGCCCCTGAACGAATTTTGTAAGAATTTCTCTCTCTTTCACTGTCTTTGTTTCACGGGTTTTTAAAAGTAATTGATTTTTATAATGGGGTTTAGCTGCTTTTCACTGCTGTATTTATGCCGCTTTACACCCACTTGACTCACTTACAGAGAGATATCAATACATAGGTTTTAAGATTCTTACCAGTCAGATATATTCTTGGGCGGTGAATAGGGGGTTTTGAGTCCAATTCACTGAGCAAGGAGTAGGTCTTGTCTATTACATATTGGGTTTATGGAACGGTATCTGAGCTAATTTGAAACCCTTCTTTTATGCATCACCCCACCTCACCTTTCCCGTTAAGCAGCCATAGTGTGTTTTCTAAACGTGTGACTCTGTTCTGTTTTGTAATTCAGTTCAAGGGTAGCGGTTTTTTCATTCCCTCTATAAGTGATATCTTATGATAAGTGTCTTTTTCTGTGTGACTTATTTCACTTAGAATCGTCGTACCTAAATCCACTCATCATGCTGCTACTAGCCTTATGACGTTGATTTCATGGCTGAGTGAGATTCCATTGTACATAAGGACCACAACTTCTTTATCCATTTTTCTCTTTCCTGGGATATTTAAGGTGTAACGAAGTGGAGGTTCTTGTCAACAGAGCAGCCCTAAACTTTGGGGTGCCTGTGTCTTGCTGATTTTTAGTTTTCCCAATTTATACGCCCATGAGTGGAAGTGCCCTATGCTCTCTAAGCTGAGTTTTTTAGATGTTTCAGGACACACCGTACACTTCTCCAGAGTGGCTGTTGGCAATTTACATCCCGCCCATCAGCGTAGCCAGGCTCCCGTTTCTCCATGGCCTGTCCTGCATTTCTGCTTTTGACTCTTTATTCAGCATGGCCCTTTTGACCGATGGGAAGCGAGACTTCTTTGTAGCGCTGATTTGCCTTTCCAGGTTGCTTGGTTGGCCAAAAAGGGCGGATGCGTTTTTTCCTGAATATATTCAGGAAAAAACGCATCCGCCCTTTGTGGCCAAGGGCATCATTGTCGAGGTTTTGCCGCTTTTCCTGTTCTTTAAAGGCGATTTGAATCTCCCTCCTGAAATCTGTTTCCTGCAATTCTGCCTTGCTTTCAAATCCTCTTCGTTGCCTTCCCTCAATATATTTGTGGACGAGAGTTATCATTTATAAGTCTGCAGGTTTGTGAATGGCAGTGCCCCTGAGCTCCATTTTTCAACTTGCTTTCTTGGGAGCTGGCCGCAAAAGCGCAGGATTGCTTCAGGCCCTATTCTGGTCCCGGGCGGCAGGCTGAGCCTGTGGTTAATTCTTCTTCCTGATGGGAAAATAGAGTGACCTGTGCCTGTCCCATCACCTACAGCTAGTCTCTCATTGGTTTCCCCTCTTCCCGTTCATCCTCAGGACAAATTGCAACCTGTACGGAACAGGAGGTTAAAGGTGCTGATTCTCCAAGGAGGGAGATTGCTAGTAAAGCGGCTGGAATGGCGAACCCGAGCACAAGGAGATGAGAAATGAGGTGCGTTTTGGAAACCTTTCCCGATCACACGGTGTACCAATTTCTGGGTTTCTCATGCATGTTTTCGATGTAGGAAGATGCCCTTGAACCTGGAGATTTGGGACCCATGGGATGGGTACCACGCAGTATTACTTTAAAGGGTCTGCGTTTCCTCACCCAACCTCACCAAACCTCTCAGCCCCAAGAGTGTCCACCCTTATGTCTCAATCAGCTGTGGGTCTAGATATGGTCAATCCAGGTGGCATCACAGCCCCTGAACGAATTTTGTAAGAATTTCTCTCTCTTTCACTGTCTTTGTTTCACGGGTTTTTAAAAGTAATTGATTTTTATAATGGGGTTTAGCTGCTTTTCACTGCTGTGTTTATGCCGCTTTACACCCACTTGACTCACTTACAGAGAGATATCAATACATAGGTTTTAAGATTCTTACCAGTCAGATATATTCTTGGGCGGTGAATAGGGGGTTTTGAGTCCAATTCACTGAGCAAGGAGTAGGTCTTGTCTATTACATATTGGGTTTATGGAACGGTATCTGAGCTAATTTGAAACCCTTCTTTTATGCATCACCCCACCTCACCTTTCCCGTTAAGCAGCCATAGTGTGTTTTCTAAACGTGTGACTCTGTTCTGTTTTGTAATTCAGTTCAAGGGTAGCGGTTTTTTCATTCCCTCTATAAGTGATATCTTATGATAAGTGTCTTTTTCTGTGTGACTTATTTCACTTAGAATCGTCGTACCTAAATCCACTCATCATGCTGCTACTAGCCTTATGACGTTGATTTCATGGCTGAGTGATATTCCATTGTACATAAGGACCACAACTTCTTTATCCATTTTTCTCTTTCCTGGGATATTTAAGGTGTAACGAAGTGGAGGTTCTTGTCAACAGAGCAGCCCTAAACTTTGGGGTGCCTGTGTCTTGCTGATTTTTAGTTTTCCCAATTTATACGCCCATGAGTGGAAGTGCCCTATGCTCTCTAAGCTGAGTTTTTTAGATGTTTCAGGACACACCGTACACTTCTCCAGAGTGGCTGTTGGCAATTTACATCCCGCCCATCAGCGTAGCCAGGCTCCCGTTTCTCCATGGCCTGTCCTGCATTTCTGCTTTTGACACTTTATTCAGCATGGCCCTTTTGACCGATGGGAAGCGAGACTTCTTTGTAGCGCTGATTTGCCTTTCCAGGTTGCTTGGTTGGCCAAAAAGGGCGGATGCGTTTTTTCCTGAATATATTCAGGAAAAAACGCATCCGCCGTTTTTGGCCAAGGGCATCATTGTCGAGGTTTTGCCGCTTTTCCTGTTCTTTAAAGGCGATTTGAATCTCCCTCCTGAAATCTGTTTCCTGCAATTCTGCCTTGCTTTCAAATCCTTTTCGTTGCCTTTCCTCAATATATTTGTGGACGAGAGTTATCATTTATAAGTCTGCAGGTTTGTGAATTGCAGTGCCCCTGAGCTCCATTTTTCAACTTGCTTTCTTGGGAGCTGGCCGCAAAAGCGCAGGATTGCTTCAGGCCCTATTCTGGTCCCGGGCGGCAGGCTGAGCCTGTGGTTAATTCTTCTTCCTGATGGGAAAATAGAGTGACCTGTGCCTGTCCCATCACCTACAGCTAGTCTCTCATTGGTTCCCCCTCTTCCTGTTCATCCTCAGGACAAATTGCAACCTGTACGGAACAGGAGGTTAAAGGTGCTGATTCTCCAAGGAGGGAGATTGCTAGTAAAGCGGCTGGAATGGCGAACCCGAGCACAAGGAGATGAGAAATGAGGTGCGTTTTGGAAACCTTTCCCGATCACACGGTGTACCAATTTCTGGGTTTCTCATGCATGTTTTCGATGTAGGAAGATGCCCTTGAACCTGGAGATTTGGGACCCATGGGATGGGTACCACGCAGTATTACTTTAAAGGGTCTGCGTTTCCTCACCCAACCTCACCAAACCTCTCAGCCCCAAGAGTGTCCACCCTTATGTCTCAATCAGCTGTGGGTCTAGATATGGTCAATCCAGGTGGCATCACAGCCCCTGAACGAATTTTGTAAGAATTTCTCTCTCTTTCACTGTCTTTGTTTCACGGGTTTTTAAAAGTAATTGATTTTTATAATGGGGTTTAGCTGCTTTTCACTGCTGTGTTTATGCCGCTTTACACCCACTTGACTCACTTACAGAGAGATATCAATACATAGGTTTTAAGATTCTTACCAGTCAGATATATTCTTGGGCGGTGAATAGGGGGTTTTGAGTCCAATTCACTGAGCAAGGAGTAGGTCTTGTCTATTACATATTGGGTTTATGGAACGGTATCTGAGCTAATTTGAAACCCTTCTTTTATGCATCACCCCACCTCACCTTTCCCGTTAAGCAGCCATAGTGTGTTTTCTAAACGTGTGACTCTGTTCTGTTTTGTAATTCAGTTCAAGGGTAGCGGTTTTTTCATTCCCTCTATAAGTGATATCTTATGATAAGTGTCTTTTTCTGTGTGACTTATTTCACTTAGAATCGTCGTACCTAAATCCACTCATCATGCTGCTACTAGCCTTATGACGTTGATTTCATGGCTGAGTGAGATTCCATTGTACATAAGGACCACAACTTCTTTATCCATTTTTCTCTTTCCTGGGATATTTAAGGTGTAACGAAGTGGAGGTTCTTGTCAACAGAGCAGCCCTAAACTTTGGGGTGCCTGTGTCTTGCTGATTTTTAGTTTTCCCAATTTATACGCCCATGAGTGGAAGTGCCCTATGCTCTCTAAGCTGAGTTTTTTAGATGTTTCAGGACACACCGTACACTTCTCCAGAGTGGCTGTTGGCAATTTACATCCCGCCCATCAGCGTAGCCAGGCTCCCGTTTCTCCATGGCCTGTCCTGCATTTCTGCTTTTGACTCTTTATTCAGCATGGCCCTTTTGACCGATGGGAAGCGAGACTTCTTTGTAGCGCTGATTTGCCTTTCCAGGTTGCTTGGTTGGCCAAAAAGGGCGGATGCGTTTTTTCCTGAATATATTCAGGAAAAAACGCATCCGCCCTTTTTGGCCAAGGGCATCATTGTCGAGGTTTTGCCGCTTTTCCTGTTCTTTAAAGGCGATTTGAATCTCCCTCCTGAAATCTGTTTCCTGCAATTCTGCCTTGCTTTCAAATCCTCTTCGTTGCCTTTCCTCAATATATTTGTGGACGAGAGTTATCATTTATAAGTCTGCAGGTTTGTGAATTGCAGTGCCCCTGAGCTCCATTTTTCAACTTGCTTTCTTGGGAGCTGGCCGCAAAAGCGCAGGATTGCTTCAGGCCCTATTCTGGTCCCGGGCGGCAGGCTGAGCCTGTGGTTAATTCTTCTTCCTAATGGGAAAATAGAGTGACCTGTGCCTGTCCCATCACCTACAGCTAGTCTCTCATTGGTTCCCCCTCTTCCTGTTCATCCTCAGGACAAATTGCAACCTGTACGGAACAGGAGGTTAAAGGTGCTGATTCTCCAAGGAGGGAGATTGCTAGTAAAGCGGCTGGAATGGCGAACCCGAGCACAAGGAGATGAGAAATGAGGTGCGTTTTGGAAACCTTTCCCGATCACACGGTGTACCAATTTCTGGGTTTCTCATGCATGTTTTCGATGTAGGAAGATGCCCTTGAACCTGGAGATTTGGGACCCATGGGATGGGTACCACGCAGTATTACTTTAAAGGGTCTGCGTTTCCTCACCCAACCTCACCAAACCTCTCAGCCCCAAGAGTGTCCACCCTTATGTCTCAATCAGCTGTGGGTCTAGATATGGTCAATCCAGGTGGCATCACAGCCCCTGAACGAATTTTGTAAGAATTTCTCTCTCTTTCACTGTCTTTGTTTCACGGGTTTTTAAAAGTAATTGATTTTTATAATGGGGTTTAGCTGCTTTTCACTGCTGTGTTTATGCCGCTTTACACCCACTTGACTCACTTACAGAGAGATATCAATACATAGGTTTTAAGATTCTTACCAGTCAGATATATTCTTGGGCGGTGAATAGGGGGTTTTGAGTCCAATTCACTGAGCAAGGAGTAGGTCTTGTCTATTACATATTGGGTTTATGGAACGGTATCTGAGCTAATTTGAAACCCTTCTTTTATGCATCACCCCACCTCACCTTTCCCGTTAAGCAGCCATAGTGTGTTTTCTAAACGTGTGACTCTGTTCTGTTTTGTAATTCAGTTCAAGGGTAGCGGTTTTTTCATTCCCTCTATAAGTGATATCTTATGATAAGTGTCTTTTTCTGTGTGACTTATTTCACTTAGAATCGTCGTACCTAAATCCACTCATCATGCTGCTACTAGCCTTATGACGTTGATTTCATGGCTGAGTGATATTCCATTGTACATAAGGACCACAACTTCTTTATCCATTTTTCTCTTTCCTGGGATATTTAAGGTGTAACGAAGTGGAGGTTCTTGTCAACAGAGCAGCCCTAAACTTTGGGGTGCCTGTGTCTTGCTGATTTTTAGTTTTCCCAATTTATACGCCCATGAGTGGAAGTGCCCTATGCTCTCTAAGCTGAGTTTTTTAGATGTTTCAGGACACACCGTACACTTCTCCAGAGTGGCTGTTGGCAATTTACATCCCGCCCATCAGCGTAGCCAGGCTCCCGTTTCTCCATGGCCTGTCCTGCATTTCTGCTTTTGACTCTTTATTCAGCATGGCCCTTTTGACCGATGGGAAGCGAGACTTCTTTGTAGCGCTGATTTGCCTTTCCAGGTTGCTTGGTTGGCCAAAAAGGGCGGATGCGTTTTTTCCTGAATATATTCAGGAAAAAACGCATCCGCCCTTTTTGGCCAAGGGCATCATTGTCGAGGTTTTGCCGCTTTTCCTGTTCTTTAAAGGCGATTTGAATCTCCCTCCTGAAATCTGTTTCCTGCAATTCTGCCTTGCTTTCAAATCCTCTTCGTTGCCTTCCCTCAATATATTTGTGGACGAGAGTTATCATTTATAAGTCTGCAGGTTTGTGAATGGCAGTGCCCCTGAGCTCCATTTTTCAACTTGCTTTCTTGGGAGCTGGCCGCAAAAGCGCAGGATTGCTTCAGGCCCTATTCTGGTCCCGGGCGGCAGGCTGAGCCTGTGGTTAATTCTTCTTCCTGATGGGAAAATAGAGTGACCTGTGCCTGTCCCATCACCTACAGCTAGTCTCTCATTGGTTCCCCCTCTTCCTGTTCATCCTCAGGACAAATTGCAACCTGTACGGAACAGGAGGTTAAAGGTGCTGATTCTCCAAGGAGGGAGATTGCTAGTAAAGCGGCTGGAATGGCGAACCCGAGCACAAGGAGATGAGAAATGAGGTGCGTTTTGGAAACCTTTCCCGATCACACGGTGTACCAATTTCTGGGTTTCTCATGCATGTTTTCGATGTAGGAAGATGCCCTTGAACCTGGAGATTTGGGACCCATGGGATGGGTACCACGCAGTATTACTTTAAAGGGTCTGCGTTTCCTCACCCAACCTCACCAAACCTCTCAGCCCCAAGAGTGTCCACCCTTATGTCTCAATCAGCTGTGGGTCTAGATATGGTCAATCCAGGTGGCATCACAGCCCCTGAACGAATTTTGTAAGAATTTCTCTCTCTTTCACTGTCTTTGTTTCACGGGTTTTTAAAAGTAATTGATTTTTATAATGGGGTTTAGCTGCTTTTCACTGCTGTGTTTATGCCGCTTTACACCCACTTGACTCACTTACAGAGAGATATCAATACATAGGTTTTAAGATTCTTACCAGTCAGATATATTCTTGGGCGGTGAATAGGGGGTTTTGAGTCCAATTCACTGAGCAAGGAGTAGGTCTTGTCTATTACATATTGGGTTTATGGAACGGTATCTGAGCTAATTTGAAACCCTTCTTTTATGCATCACCCCACCTCACCTTTCCCGTTAAGCAGCCATAGTGTGTTTTCTAAACGTGTGACTCTGTTCTGTTTTGTAATTCAGTTCAAGGGTAGCGGTTTTTTCATTCCCTCTATAAGTGATATCTTATGATAAGTGTCTTTTTCTGTGTGACTTATTTCACTTAGAATCGTCGTACCTAAATCCACTCATCATGCTGCTACTAGCCTTATGACGTTGATTTCATGGCTGAGTGAGATTCCATTGTACATAAGGACCACAACTTCTTTATTCATTTTTCTCTTTCCTGGGATATTTAAGGTGTAACGAAGTGGAGGTTCTTGTCAACAGAGCAGACCTAAACTTTGGGGTGCCTGTGTCTTGCTGATTTTTAGTTTTCCCAATTTATACGCCCATGAGTGGAAGTGCCCTATGCTCTCTAAGCTGAGTTTTTTAGATGTTTCAGGACACACCGTACACTTCTCCAGAGTGGCTGTTGGCAATTTACATCCCGCCCATCAGCGTAGCCAGGCTCCCGTTTCTCCATGGCCTGTCCTGCATTTCTGCTTTTGACACTTTATTCAGCATGGCCCTTTTGACCGATGGGAAGCGAGACTTCTTTGTAGCGCTGATTTGCCTTTCCAGGTTGCTTGGTTGGCCAAAAAGGGCGGATGCGTTTTTTCCTGAATATATTCAGGAAAAAACGCATCCGCCCTTTTTGGCCAAGGGCATCATTGTCGAGGTTTTGCCGCTTTTCCTGTTCTTTAAAGGCGATTTGAATCTCCCTCCTGAAATCTGTTTCCTGCAATTCTGCCTTG